>NC_138769.1:35892383-36039883 GCF_965119305.1 Pelophylax lessonae
TGAGGCTGTAAGACTCTTAATTTTGTAGGGCTCTGGCAGTGCTCATCCTGTTCCTCCTTGCACAAAGGAGTAGATACCGGTCCTGCTGATGGGTTAAGGACCTTCTACAGCCCTGTCCAGCTCTTGAAATCTCCTACATGCCCCTGAGACCGTGCTGGGAGACACAGCGATCCTTCTGGCAATGACACGTATTGATGTGCCATCCTGGAGGAGTTGGACTGCCTGTGCAACCTCTATAGCAGGGGTACTGAATTAAAATCCATGGAGGTCCGCTTAGTAAAATCTTCTACTAGCGGAGGTCCGAATCATGTTTGTGATTTGATTCAGATCCTTTACATTACAGCACCCTCTCCTAGGCGGTCCCATCTCTGCAGCTGGGGAATGCAGGTGAAACTGCACATGTTCCCGGCCCGCAGAGGAACACGCCACACTTCAGCACAGCTTGGTACTGTGCAATTTAAAAAAAGGGTCAGGGACTGGTTTTCCTGCATTTCACATGGGTAGTGCAGCCCATTAAAATGAATGGGCTGACCTACCTGTGACACTGAGCCCCATATCACAATCCCATCCTTACATCTATTCCACATTGTCCACTGCACATCACAGTTTCCTTCCCTTCACCAAGATCCCCTTTGTGTTATCATACCGCCTTAACATCAACACCCTTCTTATCCCCTCATTACAGAACCCAACTCCCCTACATTACTATCCTCAGCCCCTCATCACAGTACTCAGCTCCCCCACATTGTCCTCAGTTCCCCATTACAGTATTCACCCCCCCCGACATTACAGTACTCAGCCTTAACCCCCATTCCCCCCACACATAGACTCCTCAGCCCCCCACACACATATCAGAGTCCTCAGCCCCACACACATATCAGAGTCCTCAGCCCCCAACATAGAGTCCTCAGCCCCCACACATAGAGTCCTCAGCCCCCCACACATAGAGTCCTCAGCCCCCCACACATATCAGAGTCCTCAGCCCCCCACACATATCAGAGTCCTCAGCCCCCCACACACATATCAGAGTCCTCAGCCCCCACACATATATCAGAGTCCTCAGCCCCCAACATAGAGTCCTCAGCCCCCACACATAGAGTCCTCAGCCCCCCACACATATCAGAGTCCTCAGCCCCCACACATATATCAGAGTCCTCAGCCCCCAACATAGAGTCCTCAGCCCCCACACATAGAGTCCTCAGCCCCCCACACATATCAGAGTCCTCAGCCCCCCACACATATCAGAGTCCTGAGCCCCCACACACATATATCAGAGTCCTCAGCCCCCACACACATATCAGAGCCCTCAGCCCCCACACACATATATCAGAGTCCTCAGCCCCCACACACATATCAGAGTCCTCAGCCCCCACACACATATCAGAGTCCTCAGCCCCCACACACATATCAGAGTCCTCAGCCCCCACACACATATCAGAGTCCTCAGCCCCCCACACACATATCAGAGTCCTCAGCCCCCACACATATATCAGAGTCCTCAGCCCCCACACACATATCAGAGTCCTCAGCCCCCACACACATATCAGAGTCCACAGCCCCCCACACACATATCAGAGTCCTCAGCCCCCACACACATATCAGAGTCCACAGCCCCCCACACATATATCAGAGTCCTCAGCCCCCACACACATATCAGAGTCCACAGCCCCCCACACACATATCAGAGTCCACAGCCCCCCACACACATATCAGAGTCCTCAGCCCCCACACATATATCAGAGTCCTCAGCCCCCACACATATATCAGAGTCCTCAGCCCCCAACATAGACTCCTCAGCCCCCACACATAGAGTCCTCAGCCCCCACACACATATCAGAGTCCTCAGCCCCCACACATATATCAGAGTCCTCAGCCCCCACACACATATCAGAGTCCTCAGCCCCCCACACACATATCAGAGTCCTCAGCCCCCCACACACATATATCAGAGTCCTCAGCCCCCACACATATATCAGAGTCCTCAGCCCCCACACATATATCAGAGTCCTCAGCCCCCAACATAGACTCCTCAGCCCCCACACATAGAGTCCTCAGCCCCCACACACATATCAGAGTCCTCAGCCCCCACACATATATCAGAGTCCTCAGCCCCCACACACATATCAGAGTCCTCAGCCCCCCACACACATATCAGAGTCCTCAGCCCACACACATCAGAGTCCACAGCCCCCACACACATATCAGAGTCCTCAGCCCCCCACACACATATATCAGAGTCCTCAGCCCCCACACACATATATCGGAGTCCACAGCCCCCCACACACATATATCAGAGTCCACAGCCCCCCACACACATATATCAGAGTCCACAGCCCCCCACACACATATATCAGAGTCCACAGCCCCCCACACACATATATCAGAGTCCTCAGCCCCCACACATATATCAGAGTCCTCAGCCCCCAACATAGACTCCTCAGCCCCCACACATAGAGTCCTCAGCCCCCACACACATATCAGAGTCCTCAGCCCCCACACATATATCAGAGTCCTCAGCCCCCACACACATATCAGAGTCCTCAGCCCCCCACACACATATCAGAGTCCTCAGCCCCCCACACACATATCAGAGTCCTCAGCCCCCACACATATATCAGAGTCCTCAGCCCCCACACATATATCAGAGTCCTCAGCCCCCAACATAGACTCCTCAGCCCCCACACATAGAGTCCTCAGCCCCCACACACATATCAGAGTCCTCAGCCCCCACACATATATCAGAGTCCTCAGCCCCCACACACATATCAGAGTCCTCAGCCCCCCACACACATATCAGAGTCCTCAGCCCACACACATCAGAGTCCACAGCCCCCACACACATATCAGAGTCCTCAGCCCCCCACACACATATATCAGAGTCCTCAGCCCCCACACACATATATCGGAGTCCACAGCCCCCCACACACATATATCAGAGTCCACAGCCCCCCACACACATATATCAGAGTCCACAGCCCCCCACACACATATATCAGAGTCCTCAGCCCCCACACACATATCAGAGTCCACAGCCCCCCACACACATATCAGAGTCCTCAGCCCCCACACACATATCAGAGCCCTCAGCCCCCACACACATATCAGAGTCCACAGCCCCCCACACACATATCAGAGTCCTCAGCCCCCACACATATATCAGAGTCCACAGCCCCCCACACACATATATCAGAGTCCTCAGCCCCCACACACATATCAGAGTCCTCAGCCCCCCACACACATATCAGAGTCCTCAGCCCCCACACATATATCAGAGTCCACAGCCCCCCACACACATATCAGAGTCCTCAGCCCCCCACACACACACATCAGAGTCCTCAGCCCCCACACATATATCAGAGTCCACAGCCCCCCACACACATATCAGAGTCCACAGCCCCCCACACACACACATCAGAGTCCTCAGCCCCCACACATATATCAGAGTCCTCAGCCCCCACACATATATCAGAGTCCTCAGCCCCCACACATATATCAGAGTCCTCAGCCCCCACACACATATCAGAGTCCTCAGCCCCCCACACACATATCAGAGTCCTCAGCCCACACACATCAGAGTCCACAGCCCCCACACACATATCAGAGTCCTCAGCCCCCCACACACATATATCAGAGTCCTCAGCCCCCACACACATATATCGGAGTCCACAGCCCCCCACACACATATATCAGAGTCCACAGCCCCCCACACACATATATCAGAGTCCACAGCCCCCCACACACATATATCAGAGTCCTCAGCCCCCACACATATATCAGAGTCCTCAGCCCCCAACATAGACTCCTCAGCCCCCACACATAGAGTCCTCAGCCCCCACACACATATCAGAGTCCTCAGCCCCCACACATATATCAGAGTCCTCAGCCCCCACACACATATCAGAGTCCTCAGCCCCCCACACACATATCAGAGTCCTCAGCCCCCCACACACATATCAGAGTCCTCAGCCCCCACACATATATCAGAGTCCTCAGCCCCCACACATATATCAGAGTCCTCAGCCCCCAACATAGACTCCTCAGCCCCCACACATAGAGTCCTCAGCCCCCACACACATATCAGAGTCCTCAGCCCCCACACATATATCAGAGTCCTCAGCCCCCACACACATATCAGAGTCCTCAGCCCCCCACACACATATCAGAGTCCTCAGCCCACACACATCAGAGTCCACAGCCCCCACACACATATCAGAGTCCTCAGCCCCCCACACACATATATCAGAGTCCTCAGCCCCCACACACATATATCGGAGTCCACAGCCCCCCACACACATATATCAGAGTCCACAGCCCCCCACACACATATATCAGAGTCCACAGCCCCCCACACACATATATCAGAGTCCTCAGCCCCCACACACATATCAGAGTCCACAGCCCCCCACACACATATCAGAGTCCTCAGCCCCCACACACATATCAGAGCCCTCAGCCCCCACACACATATCAGAGTCCACAGCCCCCCACACACATATCAGAGTCCTCAGCCCCCACACATATATCAGAGTCCACAGCCCCCCACACACATATATCAGAGTCCTCAGCCCCCACACACATATCAGAGTCCTCAGCCCCCCACACACATATCAGAGTCCTCAGCCCCCACACATATATCAGAGTCCACAGCCCCCCACACACATATCAGAGTCCTCAGCCCCCCACACACACACATCAGAGTCCTCAGCCCCCACACATATATCAGAGTCCACAGCCCCCCACACACATATCAGAGTCCACAGCCCCCCACACACACACATCAGAGTCCTCAGCCCCCACACATATATCAGAGTCCTCAGCCCCCACACATATATCAGAGTCCTCAGCCCCCACACACATATATCGGAGTCCACAGCCCCCCACACACATATATCAGAGTCCACAGCCCCCCACACACATATATCAGAGTCCTCAGCCCCCACACACATATCAGAGTCCTCAGCCCCCCACACACATATCAGAGTCCTCAGCCCCCACACATATATCAGAGTCCACAGCCCCCCACACACATATCAGAGTCCTCAGCCCCCCACACACACACATCAGAGTCCTCAGCCCCCACACATATATCAGAGTCCACAGCCCCCCACACACATATCAGAGTCCACAGCCCCCCACACACACACATCAGAGTCCTCAGCCCCCACACATATATCAGAGTCCTCAGCCCCCACACATATATCAGAGTCCTCAGCCCCCACACACATATATCGGAGTCCACAGCCCCCCACACACATATATCAGAGTCCACAGCCCCCCACACACATATATCAGAGTCCTCAGCCCCACACACATATCAGAGTCCACAGCCCTCGCACACATTAGAGTACATAGCCCCCATACACATTAGAGTACTCTTCTTTGCTGTACTCAGTGTCTCTCCCCCTTCCTACATTATGTCTCCCCTACCTTACACAGCCAGGAGAACTCGAGGCATAGCAGGTCTGGAGGAAGGAAGCTGCAAGATGGTGATTGGTTGCTTAGACTGCCATTCATCTTGGCAACCAATCACTGGCTGTTTACCTCGGGCAGTTCCCGCCCTCCCTTCAGAGCTGTCCTGCCTCACGCTGTCGGCTCTGCAAAGAAATCATCACAGCTGAAAGGAGAGCAGGCTGATAAATGGCGAGACAGCTGCGGTCCGGGAGGGGGAAGGAGGGGGGCCGGAAACGGACCGCGGGCCGCCATTTAGTGATGCCTGCTCTATAGGGTCCAGATATCTCCTCATGTTACCAGTAGTACACTGACCCTAACCAAATGCAAAACTAGAAAAAAACAGTCAGAAAAGATGATTAGGGAAAGAAATGCCATTGGTCTCCACCTGTAAAACCATTCCTGTTTTGGAGGCCGTTTCATTGTTGCCCATCTAGTGTACCTGTTGTTAATTTCATTAACGCCAAAGCAGCTAAAACTGATTAACAACCCCCTCTGCTACTTAACTGACCAGATCAATATCCAACTAGTTAATTTGACTTGATGCTATATTCTGTCCCCATGCCCGCCTCCGGGACTTCTCCAGAGCCTCTCCAATCCTATGGAACTCCTTACCCTTATCTGTGCGATTATCTCCCACTCTATTAGCTTTTAGGCGTTCTCTGAAAACCCTCCTTTTCAAAGAAGCCTATCCTACCAGCCCCTAATAAATGTACCTCCATTTTCTCCATCAACCCCCACGGTTATTGCCTTTTGTTTCACTTTACCCTCCCTTCTAGATTGTAAGCTCCAACGAGCAGGGCCCTCTGGTTCCTCCTGTATTGAACTGTATTGTAACTGTATTGTCTTCCCTCACATTGTAAAGTGCTGCGCAAACTGTTGGCGCTATATAAATCCTGTATGATAATAATAATAATATTCTGATTAAAAAGTATTACTTTAATTTTTTTGAGCAGCATATATATATATATATATATATATATATATATATATATATATATATATATATTAAATCTTCATACTTTTTTTTACACTTTAATAGCATTTTTTTTAATACTGTAATTGTAACCATTACAATATTATAATATTATGTGTGTGTATCTACAGTATCTCACAAAAGTGAATACACCCCTCACATTTTTGTAAATATTTTTTTATATCTATGTGACAACACTGAAGAAATGACACTTTGCTACAATGTAAAGTAGTGAGTGTACAGCTTGTATAACAGTGTAAATTTGCTGTCCCCTCAAAATAACTCAACACACAGCCATTAATGTCTAAACCGCTGGCAACAAAAGTGAGTACACCCCTAAGTGAAAACGTCCAAATTGGGACCAATTAGCCATTTTCCCTCCCCAGTGTCATGTGACTCGTTAGTGTTACAAGGTCTCAGGTGTGAATGGGGAGCAGGTGTGTTAAATTTGGTGTTATCGCTCTCACTCTCTCATACTGCTCACTGGAAGTTCAACATGGCACCTCATGCTGCCATGGATCTGAATCTGAGGATCTGAAAAAAAAAGAATTGTTGCTCTACATAAAGATGGCCTAGGCTATAAGAAGATTGCCAAGACCCTGAAACTGAGCTGCAGCACAGTGGCCAAAACCATACAGAGGTTTAACAGGACAGGTTCCACTCAGAACAGGCCTCGCCATGGTTGACCAAAGAATTTGGGTGCACATGCTCAGCGTCATATCCAGAGGTTGTCTTTGGGAAATAGACGTATGAGTGCTGCCAGCATTGCTGCAGAGGTTGAAGGGGTGGGGGGTCAGCCTGTCAGTGCTCAGACCATACGCCGCACACTGCATCAAATTGGTCTGCATGGCTGTCATCCCAGAAGGAAGCTTCTTCTAAAGATGATGCACAAGAAAGCCTGCAAACAGTTTGCTGAAGACAAGCAGACTAAGGACATGGATTACTGGAACCATGTCCTGTGCTTTGATGAGACCAAGATAAACTTATTTGGTTCAGATGGTGTAAAGCGTGTGTGGCGGCAACCAGGTGAGGAGTACAAAGACAAGTGTTTCTTGCCTACAGTCAAGCATGGTGGTGGGAGTGTCATGGTCTGGGGCTGCACGAGTGCTGCCAGCACTAGAGAGCTACAGTTCATTGAGGGAACCATGAATGCCAACATGTACTGTGACATACTGAAGCATGATCCCCTCCCTTCAGAGACTGGGCTGCAGGGCAGTATTCCAACATGATAACGACCCCAAACACACCTCCAAGACAACCACTGCCTTGCTAAAGAAGCTGAGGGTAAAGGTGATGGACTGGCCAAGCATGTCTCCAGACCTAAACCCTATTGAGCATCTGTGAGGCATCCTCAAACAGAAGGTGGAGGAGTGCAAGGTCTCTAACATCCACCAGCTCTGTGATGTCATCATGGAGGAGTGGAAGAGGACTCCAGTGGCAATCTGTGAAGCTCTGGTGAACTCCATGGCCAAGAGGGTTAAGGCAGTGCTGGAAAATAATGGTGGCCACACAAAATATTCACACTTTGGGCCCAATTTGGACATTTTGATTTAGGGGTGTACTCACTTTTGTTGCCAGCAGTTTAGACATTAATGGCTGTGTGTTGAGTTATTTTGATGGGACAGCAAATTTACACTGTTATACAAGCTGTACACTCACTACTTTACATTGTAGCAAAGTGTCATTTCTTCAGTGTTGTCACATGAAAAGATATAATAAAATATTTACACAAATGTGAGGGGTGTACTTACTTCTGTGAGATACTGTAGATCTATCTATCTATCTATCTATCTATCTATCTATCTATCTATCTATCTATCTATCTATCTATCTATCTATCTATCGTAGATATATACAGTGGGTACGATAAGTATTCAGACCCCCTTACATTTTTCACTCTTTGTTATATTGCAGCCATTTGCTAAAATCATTTAAGTTCATTCTTCTTCCTCATGAATGTACACATAGCACCCCATACTGACAGAAAAACACAGAATTGTTGACATTGTTGCAGATTTATTAAAAAAGAAAAACTGAAATATCACATGGTCCTAAGTATTCAGACCCTTTGCTCAGTATTTAGTAGAAGCCCCCTTTTGATCTAATACAGCCAGGAGTCTTTTTGGGAAAGATGCAACAAGTCTTTCACACCTGGATTTGGGGATCCTCTGCCATTCCTCCTTGCAGATCCTCTCCAGTTCTGTCAGGTTGGATGGTAAACGTTGGTGGACAGCCATTTTTAGGTCTCTCCAGAGATGCTCAATTGGGTTTAAGTCACGGCTCTGGCTGGGCCATTCAAGAACAGTCACGTAGTTGTTGTGAAGCCACTCCTTCGTTATTTTAGCTGTGTGCTTAAGGTCATTGTCTTGTTGGAAGGTAAACCTTCGGCCCAGTCTGAGGTCCAGAGCACTCTGGAGAAGGTTTTTGTCCAGGATATCCCTGTACTTGGCCGCATTCATCTTTCCCTCGATTGCAACCAGTCGTCCTGTCCCTGCAGCTGAAAAACACCCCCACAGCATGATGCTGCCACCACCATGCTTCACTGTTGGGACTGTATTGGACAGGTGATGAGCAGTGCCTGGTTTTCTCCACACATACCGCTTAGAATTAAGGCCAAAAAGTTCTATTTTGGTCTCATCAGACCAGAGAATCTTATTTCTCACCATCTTGGAGTCCTTCAGGTGTTTTTTAGTAAACTCCATGCGGGCTTTCATGTGTCTTACACTGAGGAGAGGCTTCCGTCGGGCCACTCTGCCATAAAGCCCCGACTGGTGGAGGGCTGCAGTGATGGTTGACTTTCTACAACTTTCTCCCATCTCCTGACTGCATCTCTGGAGCTCAGCCACAGTGATCTTTGGGTTCTTCTTTACCTCTCTCACCAAGGCTGTTCTCCCCCGATAGCTCAGTTTGGCCGGACGGCCAGCTCTAGGAAGGGTTCTGGTCGTCCCAAACGTCTTCCATTTGAGGATTATGGAGGCCACTGTGCTCTTAGGAACCTTAAGTGCAGCAGAAATCTTTTTGTAACCTTGGCCAGATCTGTGCCTTGCCACAATTCTGTCTCTGAGCTCTTCAGGCAGTTCCTTTGACCTCATGATTCTCATTTTCTCTGACATGCATTGTGATCTGGAAGGTCTTATATAGACAGGTGTGTGGCTTTCCTAATCAAGTCCAATCAGTATAATCAAACACAGCTGGACTCAAATGAAGGTGTAGAACCATCTCAAGGATGATCAGAAGAAATGGAAAGCACCTGAGTTAAATATATGAGTGTCACAGCAAAGGGTCTGAATACTTAGGACCATGTGATATTTCAGTTTTTCTTTTTTAATAAATCTGCAACAATGTCAACAATTCTGTGTTTTTCTGTCAGTATGGGGTGCTATGTGTATATTTATGAGGAAGAAGAATGAACCTAAATGATTTTAGCAAATGGCTGCAATATAACAAAGAGTGAAAAATTTAAGGGGGTCTGAATACTTTCCGTACCCACTGTATATATGAGTTAGAACTTTTTAGGCTTTTTATGCTGGCTGTGTCCAATTGGGGATACTTCCCTTCACTTGCTTTTCCATAGATAGAACAGTAAGCCCGGGTTCACACCAGGGTGGCTTTGAAATCGCGCTAGTTCAGCACAATTTCAAAGCCGCACATCAATGCGATTTGTACTGCAGATTTCCTTGCGGCTTGAGACTTCATTTAACTAAAGTCTATGCAAGTTGCAATGAAATTGGTAAATAGTACAGGAACCTTTTTCATAATCGCTGGGACATGATTTGCAGCGATATGAATGGTTCCATTGGCTGTGGGGTGCAACTTGTCAAGCGATTTAAAAGTGTCAAATTGCACGACAAGTCACACCGGTGTGAACTGGGGCTAAATGAGGAATTATTTCTCCAAAGTGAGGGAAATCCTTTCTTAGACAGTTGTCAGTGGTGGTGTCCCCATTGGAAGATCTTCCCTCTATTCCTCTTCTGGTGACAACTCAAAATTTGTAGGTTTTCCATCACTTTCTGTCCTGGTGACAATGACCACCAGGATAAACGGAGAGGAAATATCTCCCTCAGACAGCAATAAACTCCTGACAGGGGTTCTAACTCCCTCTCCACTTTATATGAAAATTATAATTGTACATTTATTATATTTGTTGGTTTGGATGGAGGGAGAGAGGGTTCGAGCTTCTGATTGGTTCCTATGCCTTCTGTGTCTTGTTGAGGACACTTGGCTGTCAGGTATTAACCGCTGTTGGGGTCCCATAGAGGATATTCCTCTTTCTGTTCTTTATGACACCCAGAAAATCTCCCTCATGGGGACACAGGCAGAGATAAACTCCTGGTTTTAAGGCTACATTCACACCTGAGCGTAGCGTTTTCACGCGTTTTTTTACTGCGATTTTACCGCGTTATACAGACGTTTTTACAGGCGTTTTTTGTGCAGGCGTTTTTATATTGAATAGAGACCAATGGAAAACGCCTGTAATCTGCCCAAAAAGAAGCTCATGTACTTTTTTGAGCGTTGGGCGTTTTGCTCACAGCGTCAAAACGCTCAGATGTGAACAGGGGCCATTGAAATGAATAGGATTTGTCTTGTTGGGCGTTTTGAGAGCTGATCCTAGAGCAGAAAAACTCCCCAAAAACGCCCCAAAACGCCTACATGTGAACGGAGCCTAATGGGTGAATCTAAATCATAAATAAGCAGGCACGGCTACATATCAATAAATGACATGAAGAACTGGAACGTATTGCAAAGCTCAAGATACCACACAGAAGATAGTCTACATGATGTCATAGATCATATTGGAAGGATTTGCCCCCTTAATGACCAGGCCATTTTTTGCGATTCGGCACTGCGTTACTTTAACTGACAATTGCGCAGTCGTGCGACGCTGTACCTAAATAATATTGATTTCCTTATTTCTCCACAAATAGAGCTTTCTTTTGGTGGTATTTGATCACCTGTGCGATTTTTATTTTTTGCGCTATAAACAAAAAAAAAGAGCGACAATTTTGAAAAAATAACAATATTTTTCACATTCTTTTATATGAAATTCTCAAAAAAAAAATTTTAAAATCAAAATTTTTTAACATTTTAGGCCAATTTGTTTTATGCTACATATTATTGGTAAAAAAAAAATCGCAATAAGTGTATTTTGATTGGTTTGCGCAAAAGTTATTGCGTTTACTAACTAAGGGAAAGATTTCTGTAATTTTTATTGTTTTTTTTTTTAAACTAGTAATGGCGGCGATCTGCGATTTCTTTTGCAGGACTGCGACATTGCGGCGGACAAATCGGACACCTAACTGACATTTTTGACACTTTTGGGGGTACCAGTGACATTACTACAGTAATCAGTGCTAAAAATATGCACCGTTACTGTAATAATGACACTGGCAGGGAAGGGGTTAACACTGTGGGTGATCAAAGGGTTAAGTGTGAGCCTAGGGGGTGTTTTCTAACTGTACTGTACTGTACTGTTACAGTAAAAATGACACTGGCAGGGAAGGGGTTAACTGTATTGGTGATCAAGGGGTTAAATGTGACCCTAAACAAAAAAAGAGCGACAATTGTGAAAACATTTTTTTTCACATTCTGCTATATAACATTCCCAAAAAAAAAAAATGTAATTCACATTTTTTCATCCTTTTAGGCCAATTTGTATTCTGCTACATGTTTATGGTAAAAAAAAAATCCCAATAAGCGTATTTTGATTGGTTTGCGCAAAAGTTATCACGTCTACAAACTAGGGGAAAGATTTATTGTCATTTTTATTTTTTTTTACTAGTAATGGCGGCGATCAGCGATTTTTAGCGGGACTGCAACATTGCGGCGGACAGATCGGATCCCTAAATGACATTTTTGACACTTTTGGGGGGACCAGTGACATTACTGCAGTAATCAGTGCTAAAAAATATGCACTGTTACTGTAATAATGACACTGGCAGGGAAGGGGATAACCTAGGGGTGATCAAAGGGTTAAGTGTGAGCCTAGGGCAGTGATGGAGAACCTTGGCACCCCAGATGTTTTGGAACTACAATTCCCATGATGCTCAACTACACTGCAGAGTGCATGAGCATCATGGGAAATGTAGTTCCAAAGCCAAGGTTCACCATCACTGGCCTATGGGGGTGTTTTCTAACTGTATGGGGGAGTGACTTGTGGATCTAACACAGAGACCTGTGATCCTTTATAGAAGGATCTCAGGCGCTCTGTGTTCATTCCAGAGAAAACAACGGTCAGCTGTGTTTACAACAGCAGACCATCATTCTCTCTCAGCGGGGAGCGATCGCGGCCCATGGATCGGCTTCCCCGCTTTGTACTGTAATGGGGGCGGGCCTACACCTCCGGCGGTGCGCGCGCCCCCAGGAGCACTCCTGCAAGTCGCTGTACAGGTACGGCGGGTTCCTGCAGATGAGCCAGCCTGTCACATTATATCTGCAGCAGGTGGTCGGCAAGTGGTTAAATTGAACATTTCCTCAAGTATGTCTAAATATAATATATATAATCTATTTATAGAATAGTCAGCGCTAGATATAATGGTATAAGGCAAGCCAGCAATAGGTAAGGATACAAAACCCAATGATTGAAAAGTAAAAATGCAGCGCCTAAACATAGAAATGACGATAATAAACAGCAGTCCACTGGAAACAGATACAGTAGATAGTCTAAAAATTCAGGGGTGTCAAACTCAATGCCATCTTGGGCCGCATCAGCATTATTGTTGCCCTCAAAGGGCCAGACTAGCTGTCCAGAGCACCCCAACCCCCCCCCCCCCACATCAGATTTCAAGAGTCCCCCCGCCATCAGAGGTTGGGTCCCCCACTCTGGGGTCTGGAGGACTGGAGGAGGACCAGAGGAGGGCTGAACTGGAGACTGCTAAATGCTGAGACCAGGGGAGGCGTAGATGAACGGGTGCTGTGGCTGAACAGGGAGGTGCAGGATCTGTAGGAGGAGTTCTGTCCTCCTCTCTGCTGCCGACTGCTGAGACAGAGTGGGGGTGGAAATGAGGGGTGTTGCGGCTGAAAAGAGACGCACAGGATCTGTAGAAGGAGTTCTGTCCTCCTCTCTGCTTCCGACTCCTGAGACAGAGTGGGGGTGGAGTTGAGGGGTGTTGCGGCTGAAAAGAGACGCACAGGATCTGTAGAAGGAGTTCTGTCCTCCTCTCTGCTTCCGACTCCTGAGACAGAGTGGGGGTGGAGATGAGGGGTGTTGCGGCTGAAAAGAGATGCACAGGATCTGTAGAAGGAGTTCTGTCCACCTCTCTGCTGCCGACTGCTGAGACAGAGTGGGGGTGGAAATGAGGGGTGTTGCGGCTGAACAGAGACACACAGAATCTCTAGGAGGAGTTCTGTCCTCCTCTCTGCTGCCGACTGTTGAGACAGAGTAGGGGGGGAATTGAAGGGGGGGGGGGTGCAGCTGTAGGAGAGGGGCAAGGGCCACATGGAATGGCCTGGTGGGCCGGATTCGGGCCGCAGGTCTTGTGTTTGACTAATGTGGTGTAAATCCTTTAAAAGTTCCCACTTTCCATGTGTGCTTCCACCATCCAAGGAGAGAAATCACCACCACTTGTGGCTGAAGCCATTACCGGACTCACCAGGTCACAAAGCTTATCATAGAGCAGCTAACGGCATGTGTAATACATTACAGCAACTGTCTATGGATAGCACCGATTCATCCATCCATCCATCCATCCATCCATCCATCCATCCATCTATGGTTTTCTCATCACAGTATCCACTCTGCGCCACTAGGGGAACATTGAACCACAGCAGCACTGTATGGGAAGAAGATCGCCCACTGCTTGTAGCCAGAAACACCAGGAGGGGCCGGATATTGTGTAGTAATTTATTCAACTCACTTCACAAGCAATTGCGATGACTAAAGCATGGTCATCCAGTTCTAGGAGGACGTCAATAGACGTCACCCCAGGACCCCACCCCTCGCAGGCCTCCTGCGGCGCCCTTCGGACACAGCTGATCACCGATTTGGGTTAAGGGCCAATCACAGCGGTCCTTTACCATGTGTCCAATCACAGCTGATCACATGTAAACAGACTTGCAGGTTATCATCATTCCTTTCCTCCCACGCTGTGCCTCAGGAAGGAAAGGAGAGTCGTTAATCGGGAAGGCTGTTAGGACATCGTTCACACTTATAATCAGTCCAGTCCCATCAGTGCAGCCTGTCAGTGCCACCTATCAAAGCCTCCTCATCAGTGGCCATCAGTGCCACCTATCAGTGCTGCCTTTCAGTGCCCATTAGAGCCGCTTATCAGTGCCATTCATCAGTGCCGCCTCGCCAGTGCCCATCAGTGCAGCCTATCGGTGCCCATCAGTGCAGCCTCATCAGTAAAACTAGGAAAAACAATTTTTTTAAAAAAATGTTGCTCCTTTTTCCTTTGTTTCGTAAAAAAATAAAAAGCCCCGGTGGTGATTAAATATCACCAAAAGAAAGCTCTATTTGTTTGAAAAGAAATCATAAAATTTCATATGGGTAAAGTGTTGCGTGACTGCGCAATTGTCATTCAAAGTGCAACAGCGCTCAATGCTAAAAATTGTCCTGGGCAAGAAGGGAGTAAAAGTGACAAGTGATAGTCATAGTTTTGGAATTGGATGTCCAACAAGCTCAAAGAACTATGATAATCAGATGTCCACAAACCTTTGGCCACATAGTGTACAATAAAGTATACACACATATACAGTATCTATCTATCTATCTATCTATCTATCTATCTATCTATCTATCTATCTATCTATCTATCTATCTATCTATCTATCTCTATATATATATATATACTGTATGTAGTCTGAACAATAGGTTATACTGTATCTTGAAACAGCATTCAGTAGCTTTATTTGTCCACTAGATGTCGCTATTATACATAGGTAGAGGCAACAGCAGACTTTATACTGACAGATCCAGCCAAGTTGGCTTTGCACTAAATAGAAGTTAGAGAAAGTAACATATTACTGCTTGAGAATCTTTATTATTATTATTATTATTATAGAGGATTTATAGAGCGCCAATAGTTTGTGCAGTGCTTTACAACATGAGGGCAGATAGTACAGTTGCAATACAACTCAATACAGGAGGAATCAGAGGGCCCCGCTCATTAGAGCTTACATTCTACAAAGGACTAAACCACAAAGACAATATTCATTTCAACAAAGTGATTTATTATCGTGGCAGTCTCCTAGCCATACATCTTAAAGGACGTTAATGTGGTGAGAATGTAAATAAAGTAAAAACTTTTTTCTAGTTTTGCATAGAGTAGATTAGATTTTGTTTTAGCAGTCTGTATATTGGGACAATTTCCCTTCATTTCCTGTCTGGGAGACACCACAGGAAGTTAGAGGAAGTCTAAGGGGAAATTCCCTCTTAGGCAGTTGTCAGCTGGAACAGGTGTCCCCATAGGAAGATCTCCCCCTTACCTCCTGTTCCGGTGGTAACTGTGATCAGGGCCAGGACAAGGGGTGGGCAGGAGGGACGACTACCCTAGGTACTAGGGTATCATGTGAGGTGTGGTGGTCCCACTAGGAGATTGGGGGGATTTGTGTTGGGAAGGGGAATTTGGGGGGCCACAGGAGGGAAGTGTTCTAGGAGGGGAAACTTGGGGAGGTGTGATAGGAGTGGTGATTTGGAGGGGATTTGTATTAAGAGGAGGGATGGGGGAGGGAATTTGGGCTAGGAGTGGGATTTTTTTGGGGAAGTGGGATTTGTGCTAGGAGGAATGTTTGGGGGGCATTTGTGCTAGGAAGGGAAATGGGGGGGGGATGGATTTGTGCTAGGATGGAGGATTAGTGGAGGGGAATTGGTGCTGGGAGGGGGGAGGTTTAAATGGGGGGAAAAGATTTGTGCTCCAAGGGGAAATTTGATGGGTAGAGTATTTGTGCCAGGAAGGGGGCATTTTTTTTTGGAGGGGGGGGGGAGGACATAACAAGAGGATTTGAGTTGGGGGGGGGTATTGTGCTGGGAGAGGGGATTTAGCATGGGGGTGGATTTAAAATAGAAGGAAGGGAATGTATGCTTAGGGGGTAATAACCATGCATATTAGTGCTCGATTTTCGGGGGGGGGGTGGATTTTTGCACATAATGCTCATACAAAATAACAAAATAAAATGTATAGTCCATTACAAGATTAAATAACAAAACCAGCTTTAATCCTGAGATTTCCCCCACAGTGCTTTTTTTCTGCCACTAGATGTCCTCAGTCTACCTGATTCCTATGACCACTGGTTGTTCTTGACTCCACCCCCAGCCTGTGATTGGACAATGAAAGGGGCAGCAGTACAGTGATGAGCTCATCTCTCTGTCACTCTGTTCTCTCCTCCTATGCTTCTTATCAGCATATGTCCGGACTGGCTGCTCTTGCTGCTTCTTCCTTTCACACTCCAGCCCTGCTGTACAGAGGCTGATACCAGGTCACATTCAGGTTCTTGCACTGCTTTTATTTAAAAATAGATTTAATGATGTATTATTGATTACAAAGCTGTGTCTTTTATATCTAACTAGACTTCAACTTTAAAGTGGAGCTCCACCCAAAAGGGGAAGCTTCGCTTGTTCGCACCCTCCCCTCACCCCTCCACATTTTAGGAGGGAGCGGGTAACTGGTTTTGACAGGTACCCGCTCCCACTTCTGGGTAAGATCGCTGCACGACAATCTACAACACATCCGGCCCCTCCTGATTACCCCCGCTTCTCTGACCTGTGCGTGTCCCAGAATACGGCGGGACCATTCAGAAAGCGCGGTGCGGCGCAAGTCGCACATGCGCAGTAGGAAACCCTAACTTGCACCTTACTTTCCCTTACTTGCAATGCTGGCACCTGCGCCCGAAGCTGATGGACGAATCGGCTTGGGGTGCTGACATTGTGGGATCCCTGGACAGGTAAGTGTCTATATATTAAAAGTCAGCAGCTACAGTATTTGTACCTGCTGATTTTTATTTTTGCCAGGCGGAGCTCCACTTTAAGCCTAGTTTACAACAATTAGAAAATATTATCTAGCGTTGCATTCAAATTGTTAAAAAAAATAAATAAAAAATCCTATTTGAATAGCAATATCAATAATTCACGTTCCGTCAATTAGGAAAATTGAACCAGCGGAGCTTTGCAGCAGCTTTCATTTATAGTTTTGCTGCAAAATAGACCTGAACCCCAGAAAGATCAGATTAAAAAAAAAAGAAGCAATAGGGATGCCAAACCAATTGATGAGCGAGTCCAGGTAGCTTCATTGGTTCAGATTATGATCACATAAAATAGGCAACGCGTTTCGGGGGCCAAACTGCTCCTCTTTTATCAGGGCTTGTCAGAACTTGTAGCAGACTTTCACCCTCCCCACCCATCCTCATGCATTTCTCCCCACCCCCCAACCTCAATTTTTTCCCTAATACTTTTTTTTTTTAGGGGACACCTCCCAATACTTCTGGGATTTTCACCAAGGCAAAACTGACACCTTTCTGGCCCACAGACTCCTGGGATACTGATCTCATGTATTCCTGGACGCTTTGGGTTACTCAATGGTGCATGCACAACATCAGGGTCTCTGCTGTTTAACCTTCTTACCTTCTCACTCCAGGATTGTTCCTCTACCGCAAGGCTGTCTTTAACACAGGGCAGAAGGGGGAGCTGCCCCGGGCCCAGTCATTGTTATGGGGCCCAAGGGAGCTTCCCCTTAAGCCTGCACTGCTCGCAAATAGTTGATAAGTGTATTTGGGAGGGCTCAAGAAAATGTTTGCCGGGGTCCAATCAATTTTAAAGACCGCCCTGCTCTACCGGTGTACCCCCTTCCACCAAGCCTCCTCCCTAAGGTGCTCCTGGCCGCGGTTGAAACCCTACCTCCTCCATTTACAATGCAGGGTATAGACCTGCATTGTAGAAGATGACAACAGTGGACTGTCCAAAACCCAGGGCACTGGAGGGAGAATGGGAGAGCGCTGGAGCTGGCAGGGAAGCCAGGGGTAGGGTAAGAAATGCAACCTTCTCATTTTCCTTTAGATTTAACAAGCAATTAACCATTGCAATGCCGGGAATGGGGGAGGAGAAGGTATATTTTGTCCAATTCAAAGAGTTGGACTTTAAAGTGTTACTAAACCCAGGAGCCTGCATTCACTATATCTGGTCTCCCCAGGAACCTGCATTCACTATATCTGTTCTCCCCAGGAGCCTGTATTCACTATATCTGGTCTCCCCAGGAACCTGCATTCACTATATCTGTTCTCCCCAGGAGCCTGTATTCACTATATCTGGTCTCCCCAGGATCCTGCATTCACTATATCTGGTCTCCCCAGGAACCTGCATTCACTATATCTGGTCTTCCCAGGAACCTGCATTCACTATATCTGGTCTCCCCAGAAGCCTGCATTCACTATATCTGGTCCCCCCAGGAACCTGCATGCACTATATCTGGTCTCCCCAGGAGCCTACATTCACAATATCTGGTCTCCCCAGTATCCTGCATTCACTATATCTGGTCTCCCCAGGAACCTGCATTCACTATATCTGGTCTCCCCAGTAACCTGCATTCACTATATCTGGTCTCCCCAGGAACCTGCATTCACTATTTCTGGTCCCCCCTGGAACCTGCATTCACTATATCTGGTCTCCCCAGGAGCTTGCATTCACTATATCTGGTCTCCCCAGAAGCCTGCATTCACTATATCTGGTCCCCCCAGGAACCTGCATTCACTATATCTGGTCTCCCCAGGAGCCTGCATTCACTATATCTGGTCTCCCCAGGAACCTGCATTCACTATATCTGGTCTCCCCCAAGAGTCTGCATTCACTATATCTGGTCTCCCCAGGAGCCCTGCATTCACTATATCTGGTCTCCCCAGGAACCTGCATTCACTGTATCTGGTCTCCCCCAAGAGTCTGCATTCACTATATCTGGTCTCCCCAGGAGTCTGCATTCACTATATCTGGTCTCCCAGGAGCCTGCATTCACTATATCTGGTCTTCCCAGGAGTCTACTTTCACTATATCTGGTCTCCCCAGGAACTGGCATTCACTATATCTGGTCTCCCCAAGAGTCTGCATTCACTATATCTGGTCTCCCAGGAAACTGCATTCACTATATCTGGTCTCCCTAGGAACCTGCATTCACTATATCTGGTCTCCCCAGGAACCTGCATTCACTATATCTGGTCTCCCCAGGATCCTGAATTCGCTATATCTGGTCTCCCCAGGAGCCTGCATTCACTATATCTGGTCTCCCCAGGAACCTTCATCCACTATATCTGCTCTCCCCAGGAACCTGCATTCACTATATCTGGTCTCCCCAGGAGTCTGCCTTCACTATATCTGGTCTCCCCAGGAGCCTGCATTCACTATATCTGGTCTCCCCAGAAACCTGCATCCACTATATCTGCTCTCCCCTGGAACCTGCATTCACTATATCTGGTCTCCCCAGGAGTCTGCCTTCACTATATCTGGTCTCCCCTGGATCCTGCATTCACTATATCTGGTCTCCCCTGGATCCTGCATTCACTATATCTGGTCTCCCCAGGAGTCTGCCTTCACTATATCTGTTCTCCTCAGGATCCTGCATTCACTATATCTGGTCTCTCCAGGAGTCTGCCTTCACTATATCTGGTCTCCCCAGGAGTCTGCCTTCACTATAGCTGGTCTCCCCAGGAGCCTGCATTCACTATATCTGGTCTCCCCAGGAACCTGCATTCACTATATCTGGTCTCCCCAGGAACCTGCATTCACTATACTTGGTCTCCCCAGGAACCTGCATTCACTATACTTGGTCTCCCCAGGAACCTGCATTCACTATATCTACCGGGAGCCTGCATTCACTATATTTGGTCTCCCCAGGAGCCTGCATTCACTATATCTGGTATCCCCAGGAGTCTACATTCACTATATCTGGTTTCCCCAGGAGCCTGCATTCACTATATCTGGTCTCCCCAGGAACCTGCATTCACTATATCTGGTCTCCCAGGAGCCTGCATTCACTATATCTGGTCTCCCCAGGAGCCTGCATTCACTATATCTGGTATCCCCAGGAGTCTACATTCACTATATCTGGTTTCCCCAGGAGCCTGCATTCACTATATCTGGTCTCCCCAGGAACCTGCATTCACTATATCTGGTCTCCCAGGAGCCTGCATTCACTATATCTGCTCTCCCCAGGAACCTGCATTCACTATATCTGGTCTCCCCAGGAGTCTGCATTCACTATATCTGGTCTCCCCAGGAGCCCTGCATTCACTATATCTGGTCTCCCCAGGAACCTGCATTCTCTATATCTGGTCTCCCCAAGAGTCTGCATTCACTATATCTGGTCTCCCCAGGAGTCTGCATTCACTATATCTGGTCTCCCCAGGAGCCTGCATTCACTATATCTGGTCTCCCCAGGAGCCTGCATTCACTATATATGGTCTCCCCAGGAGTCTACATTCACTATATCTGGTCTCCCCATGAACCTGCATTCACTATATCTGGTCTACCCAGGAGTCTGCATTCACTATATCTGGTCTCCCCAGGAACCTGCATTCACTATATCTGGTCTCCCCAGGAACCTGCATTCACTATATCTGGTCTCCCCAAGAGTCTGCATTCACTATATCTGGTCTCCCAGGAACCTGCATTCACTATATCTGGTCTCCCCAGGAACCTGCATTCACTATATCTGGTCTCCCCAGGAACCTGCATTCACTATATCTGGTCTCTCCAGGATCCTGAATTCGCTATATCTGGTCTCCCCAGGAGCCTGCATTCACTATATCTGGTCTCCCCAGGAACCTTCATCCACTATATCTGCTCTCCCCAGGAACCTGCATTTACTATATCTGGTCTCCCCAGGAGTCTGCCTTCACTATATCTGGTCTCCCCAGGATCCTGCGTTCACTATATCTGGTCTCCCCAGGAGTCTGCCTTCACTATATCTGGTCTCCCCAGGTTCCTGCATTCACTATATCTGGTCTCCCCAGGAGTCTGCCTTCACTATATCTGGTCTCCCCAGGATCCTGCATTCACTATATCTGGTCTCCCCAGGAGTCTGCCTTCACTATATCTGGTCTCCCCAGGAGTCTGCATTCACTATATCTGGTCTCCCCAGAAGCCTGCATTCACTATATCTGGTCCCCCCAGGAACCTGCATGCACTATATCTGGTCTCCCCAGGAGCCTACATTCACAATATCTGGTCTCCCCAGTATCCTGCATTCACTATATCTGGTCTCCCCAGGAACCTGCATTCACTATATCTGGTCTCCCCAGTAACCTGCATTCACTATATCTGGTCTCCCCAGGAACCTGCATTCACTATTTCTGGTCCCCCCTGGAACCTGCATTCACTATATCTGGTCTCCCCAGGAGCTTGCATTCACTATATCTGGTCTCCCCAGAAGCCTGCATTCACTATATCTGGTCCCCCCAGGAACCTGCATTCACTATATCTGGTCTCCCCAGGAGCCTGCATTCACTATATCTGGTCTCCCCAGGAACCTGCATTCACTATATCTGGTCTCCCCCAAGAGTCTGCATTCACTATATCTGGTCTCCCCAGGAGCCCTGCATTCACTATATCTGGTCTCCCCAGGAACCTGCATTCACTGTATCTGGTCTCCCCCAAGAGTCTGCATTCACTATATCTGGTCTCCCCAGGAGTCTGCATTCACTATATCTGGTCTCCCAGGAGCCTGCATTCACTATATCTGGTCTTCCCAGGAGTCTACTTTCACTATATCTGGTCTCCCCAGGAACTGGCATTCACTATATCTGGTCTCCCCAAGAGTCTGCATTCACTATATCTGGTCTCCCAGGAAACTGCATTCACTATATCTGGTCTCCCTAGGAACCTGCATTCACTATATCTGGTCTCCCCAGGAACCTGCATTCACTATATCTGGTCTCCCCAGGATCCTGAATTCGCTATATCTGGTCTCCCCAGGAGCCTGCATTCACTATATCTGGTCTCCCCAGGAACCTTCATCCACTATATCTGCTCTCCCCAGGAACCTGCATTCACTATATCTGGTCTCCCCAGGAGTCTGCCTTCACTATATCTGGTCTCCCCAGGAGCCTGCATTCACTATATCTGGTCTCCCCAGAAACCTGCATCCACTATATCTGCTCTCCCCTGGAACCTGCATTCACTATATCTGGTCTCCCCAGGAGTCTGCCTTCACTATATCTGGTCTCCCCTGGATCCTGCATTCACTATATCTGGTCTCCCCTGGATCCTGCATTCACTATATCTGGTCTCCCCAGGAGTCTGCCTTCACTATATCTGTTCTCCTCAGGATCCTGCATTCACTATATCTGGTCTCTCCAGGAGTCTGCCTTCACTATATCTGGTCTCCCCAGGAGTCTGCCTTCACTATAGCTGGTCTCCCCAGGAGCCTGCATTCACTATATCTGGTCTCCCCAGGAACCTGCATTCACTATATCTGGTCTCCCCAGGAACCTGCATTCACTATACTTGGTCTCCCCAGGAACCTGCATTCACTATACTTGGTCTCCCCAGGAACCTGCATTCACTATATCTACCGGGAGCCTGCATTCACTATATTTGGTCTCCCCAGGAGCCTGCATTCACTATATCTGGTATCCCCAGGAGTCTACATTCACTATATCTGGTTTCCCCAGGAGCCTGCATTCACTATATCTGGTCTCCCCAGGAACCTGCATTCACTATATCTGGTCTCCCAGGAGCCTGCATTCACTATATCTGGTCTCCCCAGGAGCCTGCATTCACTATATCTGGTATCCCCAGGAGTCTACATTCACTATATCTGGTTTCCCCAGGAGCCTGCATTCACTATATCTGGTCTCCCCAGGAACCTGCATTCACTATATCTGGTCTCCCAGGAGCCTGCATTCACTATATCTGCTCTCCCCAGGAACCTGCATTCACTATATCTGGTCTCCCCAGGAGTCTGCATTCACTATATCTGGTCTCCCCAGGAGCCCTGCATTCACTATATCTGGTCTCCCCAGGAACCTGCATTCTCTATATCTGGTCTCCCCAAGAGTCTGCATTCACTATATCTGGTCTCCCCAGGAGTCTGCATTCACTATATCTGGTCTCCCCAGGAGCCTGCATTCACTATATCTGGTCTCCCCAGGAGCCTGCATTCACTATATATGGTCTCCCCAGGAGTCTACATTCACTATATCTGGTCTCCCCATGAACCTGCATTCACTATATCTGGTCTACCCAGGAGTCTGCATTCACTATATCTGGTCTCCCCAGGAACCTGCATTCACTATATCTGGTCTCCCCAGGAACCTGCATTCACTATATCTGGTCTCCCCAAGAGTCTGCATTCACTATATCTGGTCTCCCAGGAACCTGCATTCACTATATCTGGTCTCCCCAGGAACCTGCATTCACTATATCTGGTCTCCCCAGGAACCTGCATTCACTATATCTGGTCTCTCCAGGATCCTGAATTCGCTATATCTGGTCTCCCCAGGAGCCTGCATTCACTATATCTGGTCTCCCCAGGAACCTTCATCCACTATATCTGCTCTCCCCAGGAACCTGCATTTACTATATCTGGTCTCCCCAGGAGTCTGCCTTCACTATATCTGGTCTCCCCAGGATCCTGCGTTCACTATATCTGGTCTCCCCAGGAGTCTGCCTTCACTATATCTGGTCTCCCCAGGTTCCTGCATTCACTATATCTGGTCTCCCCAGGAGTCTGCCTTCACTATATCTGGTCTCCCCAGGATCCTGCATTCACTATATCTGGTCTCCCCAGGAGTCTGCCTTCACTATATCTGGTCTCCCCAGGAGTCTGCCTTCACTATATCTGGTCTCCCCAGGAGCCTGCATTCACTATATCTGGTCTCCCCAGGAACCTGCGTTCACTATACCTGGTCTCCCTAGGAACCTGCATTCACTATATCTGATCTCCCAGAAGCCTGCATTCACTATATCTGGTCTCCCCAGGAGCCTGCATTCACTATATCTGGTATCCCCAGGAGTCTACATTCACTATATCTGGTCTCCCCAGGAGCCTGCATTCACTATATCTGGTCTCCCCAGGAACCTGCATTCACTATATCTGGTCTCCCCAGGATTCTATATTCACTATATCTGGTCTCCCCAGGAATCTGCATTCACTATATCTGGTCTCCCTAGGAACCTGCATTCACTATATCTGGCCTACCCAGGAACCTGCATTCACTATATCTGGTCTCCCTAGACGTCTGCATTCACTATATCTGGTCTCCCAGGAACCTGCATTCACTATATCTGGTCTCCCCAGGAACCTGCATTCACTATATCTGGTCTCCCCAGGAGCCTGCATTCACTATATTTGTTCTCCCACGATACACAGAACTTGGAAATTTAATTATTTTAGTAAATATAAACTGCTAAATACCTTTTCCTCATCAGCAGTATATAGCAGTCGTATGATTTCTATCAGTGGCTGGTTAAAGCTTGTAGGAGGAGTTTTCATTCTGCCCTGATTTCCTTTGAGTCTGTCTAGACAGTGGTGATTGGCCCTGTGCTGATCACATGTACTCATGTACACATGTACCCAAGAAAAAAAAAACCTCTCTAGCAGTCAGGGCCATCTTCAATGCAGGGCAAAAGGGGCAGCTACCCCGGGCCCAGTCATTGTTGTGGGACCCAAAACATCTGCCCCTTGAGTCCACTCTGCCTGCAAAAAGGGGATAAGTGAATTTGGGTGGACCCGAGAAAATGTTTGCCAAGGGGCCAATCAATATTAAAGACAACCCTGCTAGCAGTACACAACAAACTGAGCATGTGCAGCCTTTCCTCGAAGACTCTGTTCTGTAAGGAGATAGACTGGGGACAGTGGAAGAAGAGGAGGATCAGAGAAGATAGGCCTTTTTACATAATGCAGAAGATTATGCCCTTAGGTTCCACATTGAGTATAACAAGCATGCTTTGCTGTATATACAGACTGATTTTACTGTTGTGGGTTTAGTAACACTTTAAGCTTTGAGCCCTGGAAGAGAGACGATTTTTTTTTTTTTTTACATGAGCAGCGTTAACAGAGCCAATGAGCTCATCGAATGGTTTTGTTCCCCTCACCCCTTTGAACAAATCAGTATTAAACTCCCAGCACCTCTTTGATGTCTTTGGGGAGATCAGATTACACAGACTGCAGTGTGAGCCACATGGAAGGGTCCCCCCCTTTCTTATCAGTGCTAAGTCTGATGTCCCCCTCTCCTAGGGCTGCTCCCCTTATTCTAGGACTGTCTCCTAGGGCTGCTCCTCTTATTCTAGGACTGTCTCATAGGGCTGCTCCCCTTATTCTAGGACTGTCTCCTAGGGCTGCTCCCCTTATTCTAGGACTGTCTCCTAGGGCTGCTCCTCTTATTCTAGGACTGTCTCCTAGGGCTGCTCCTCTTATTCTAGGACTGTCTCCTAGGGCTGCTCCCCTTATTCTAGGACTGTCTCCTAGGGCTGCTCCCCTTATTCTAGGACTGTCTCCTAGGGCTGCTCCTCTTATTCTAGGACTGTCTCCTAGGGCTGCTCCCCTTATTCTAGGACTGTCTCCTAGGGCTGCTCCTCTTATTCTAGGACTTTCTCCTAGGGCTGCTCCTCTTATTCTAGGACTTTCTCCTAGGGCTGCTCCCCTTATTCTAGGACTGTCTCCTAGGGCTGCTCCCCTTATTCTATGACTGTCTCCTAGGGCTGCTCCTCTTATTCTAGGACTGTCTCCCAGGGCTGCCCCCCTTATTCTAGGACTGTCTCCTAGGGCTGCCCCCATTATTCTAGGACTGTCTCCTAGGGCTGCTTCCCTTATTCTAGGACTGTCTCCTAGGGCTGCCCCCCTTATTCTAGGACTGTCTCATAGGGCTGCTCCCCTTATTCTAGGACTGTCTCCTAGGGCTGCTCCTCTTATTCTAGGACTGTCTCCTAGGGCTGCTCCCCTTATTCTAGGACTGTCTCCTAGGGCTGCTCTCCTTATTCTAGGACTGTCTCCTAGGGCTGCCCCCCTTATTCTAGGACATGTCTGTATATTTGTGAGTTGGAAGCCCGGAGCCCCCAGCAGACGAGCTCCACACTCCTGGGCCGAATCTCTATTTTTAATCGTGTGATATCAGCCAGGCTGAATGAGTCACTCGTGTTAATCGCTTAACAATTTCCGAAGCCACACTTTGGGTTTGTGAGAAATGAGGTGAAAATTCACTTTGTGGTATTACAGCCAACCGCAGGCTCTTCTGTGCGCAAAATTCATCATTTTACCAGCCTGCTCCACACAGTCCAGAGAAAACCTCAATTTCATCCAAAATTGATACAATGTGACCCTTGTGTCCCCAACAAGTCATAATTCATCTATGGCTGGTTTCCCTCGCATCTGAGAACTGGAAGGAGGAGGAGATGACCTGCCATGGACACTTTCCCATAGATGTTTGCCCCAACCATCTCCCTTATTCCTCCTCCGTTCTTCCCCCCAGCACTGTTTTTATTCTCCCTCTCTTCCTTTTGGCCCCCTTTTCCCTCCCCCTCCCTTCTCACTGGCCCCATTTTTCCTCCCCCCTTCTCTTCTTCCTGGCTCCCTTTTTCCTCTCCCTTTCTCCCTGCCCCCCATTTTCCCCCTCTCTTTTCCCTATTGCTCTTTTCATTCCCCTCTCTTCCCCCTGGCCCTCTTTTCCCTCCCCCTCTCTTTTTTCCCTGGCCCCCTTTTTCCTCCCCTTCTCCTTTCCCTGGCCCCCTCCCCCCCTCTCTTCCTCCTGGCCCCCTTTTTCTTCCCTCTCTCTTTCCCCTGGACCTCTTTTTCTTCCCCTTCTCATCCTCCTGGCCCCCTTTTTTCTCCCCCTCTCTTCCTCCGGGCCCCCATTTTCTCCACCTCGCTTCCTCATGGCCCCCTTTTTCCTCCCCTTCTCTTTTCCCTGGCCCCCCCTCTTTCCCTTCTGGCCCCCTTTTTCTCCCCCTCACTTCCTCCTGGCCCCCATTTTCTCCCCCTCGCTTCCTCTTGGCCCCCATTTTCTCCACCTCACTTCCTCCTGGCCCCCATTTTCTCCCCCTCGCTTCCTCCTGGCCCCCTTTTTCCTCCCCTTCTCTTTTCCCTGGCCCCCTTTCCCCCCCCCCTCTTCCTCCTGGCCCCCTTTTTCTTCCCCTTCTCTTTCTCCTGGCCACCTTAAGTATTAAAACACTTCTAATTTCTCATCCATGCAAGTATGGCATCTGTACTCAGGACTGCCCAGAATCTTCACCAGTGCCGGGACCAGGTTATCTAGAGCTCGGGGCGAACAAGCCAAATTGTGCCCATCGCCAAGATGTATGAGCATTTTGTGTCAGCAAACACCCCCCCCCAGCCAAAAAAATTAGCAACCCCCTGCTGAAAACCCCTCCCCCATCACAGATCTTTGCCCCCCCAGCTCAAATTCTTCCAACACAATCCCCCCCCCCAAAGTAAAAAAATGTCTCGCTTCCTAGCACAAATCCCCTACCCCTCCGAAGCACAAATCCCCCCCCCCCCACACACACACACCAAATCCCCCTTCCCTGCACAAATTCCCCTCCCTTTAATCCCCCATCCTAGCACAAATACCCCCCCCCCCCACACACACACAATTTCCCCCCCTAGCGCAAATTCCCCCCCCATCATTCCAACTAGCACAAATCCCCCTCCCCCAATATTGCCTATCCTTGCACAAATCCCATCCCCCCACCTTTTTACCTTTCCTAGCCCACCCCCCAATCCCTTCTCCTAGCACAAATCCTCTTCCCCAATACCCCGTTCTCAAGACAAATCCCCCCCCCCCCCCAAATCACTACTCCTAGCACACCTCCCCAAATTTCCCCTCCTAGAACAATTTTTTACCTCCTTCTGCTCCCCAAATTCCCTCATCCCAATCTCTTTTTGGTGCCCCATCACCTTACATGGTACCACAGTGCCAAGGGTAGCCACTCCTCCTTCCCACCCCTTGTCCCGGCCCTGATCTTCACCCCCTGCTCCTGTAACTGGCTCACTGGCACTCAATGAAGTCGGCCCAGTAAGGTCAAGTCGCTACCATCCTGTTCCATGGAAAACGGCATCCCCTGCAATGGTCCTAGGCTTACTGTAACAGGTCATTCTCTGCTGATAGACTACAAATCTACAGGGATATCAGGAAAGCATTCTGAATTATGACAACGCCATGGCTGACCCAGTGATGGAAATACAGGGCCAGCATCTCCTACTGACCCCCCCCCCCCCCAAGGATTTATAGCAAGTGCCAGCCAATGGCCTCTCTCCAGACCTACAGAACAGAAGCACTATGCATCCCAAAGTAAGCATGACAAAACTTTCTGAAATCTTCACTATGTATATAGGTGACCCCCCGAGGGGGAATTTTTTTTCCTCTCAATTTCACTTTAAAAAAGAGTAAATTTATTCATGACAAGTGAAGCAAAAATATGCATACAAACCTATGCAGATGATCCATGGAAATGTATTCAGATGAGGATTAGGCATGCAAAGATATGCAACTTAGATATGCAAAAATATACCTAATTAACCTATTTAACCGGCAGTGAGTGGATTAGGAAGTATTTCATATGCAGAGATATGCTGTTTGGGATATTTGCATATGCATGTGTGCAGATTTGTCTGAATATATAAAAAGTAGACACGGACAACATAGAATGTTCTACAATTCATAAAGAAGTGTGCTTCCTATTGTAAGTGAGATGGAGCGCATGATCCTCCTAACACCTAAATCTATCAATATCTATCTATCTATCTATCTATCTATCTATCTATCTATCTATCTATCTATCTATCTATCTATCTATCTATCTATCTATCTATCTATCTATCTATCTATCTATCTATCTATCTATCTATCTATCTATCTATCTATCTATCATTGCACTTAAATGGGGAGGGTGCAGCCGTACTGGGTGAGAGGATGGCCGATAAGTTAGAGGGGCTTTTAAACTAGGTGATGGGGGGGGGGGGTACAGATGTAGAATTAGCCAGTGGAAAGCAAGATTCAGAGGGCAGAAATGGGGGCATTAGCGGTAGGGTGTTCGGAGCTCCTAAATCCAGGGTGGGTATGGGGAAAAATCAAGAGAGCAGCCTAAATACATCAAATTAGGATATATGTAACCGGTCAAAATTAAGAGGTTTGTATACCAATGCCAGAAGCCTCGCCAACAAGATGGGAGAGCTGGAGCTGCTGATGTTTGAGGAGGACTTAGATTTTGTGGGTATAACAGAGACTTGGTTTGACAGCTCTCATGACTGGATGGCGACCATTCAGGGGTATTCTCTTTATCGCAGAGACAGAGAAGGTAAAAAAGGGGGAGGGGTATGTCTGTATATTAAGAACAGTGTAAAGGTAAATATGAGGGATGATATTAATAATGGAGCTAAGGATGAGGCAGAATCCCTATGGGTAGAACTTCAAAGGGAAGGCACGGTGGGGAAGGTAATTTTGGGCGTATGCTATAGGCCCCCCAACCAGAGGGAGGAGGGGAGGCGGACCTCATTTTACAGATAGGATTGGCAGCAAGGATGGGAAATGTCATTATAATGGGGGACTTTAATTATCCTGATATAGACTGGGCAGAAGGAACCGCACACTCAGCCAAGGCTAGGCAGTTCCTAAATGTTTTGCAGGACAATTTCATGGGTCAGATGGTGAACGCACTGACAAGAAACAATGCGGTACTTGACCTACTGATTACCAACAATACAGACCTGCTCACGGATATAGAAATACGGGACAACTTAGGAAACAGTGACCATAGGTCAATAAGTTTCAGTATTAATTACAGTAATAGGAAACACAAGGGTAATATAAGGACACTGAATTTCAAAAGAGCCAATTTCCCAAAACTGTGCTCTCTCCTAGAAAACTTTAAATGGGATAGAACCCTGGGAACAAAGAACACGGAGGAAAAATGGGAGTGCTTCAAGAGCATACTTAACAAGGGGATTGGCCAGTGCATTCCAAAGGGAAATAAATGTAAAAGAGCAAAACTAAACCCTGGGTGGCTAAACTCCAACATAAAAATGTATATTAGTGCTAAAGAAAAGGCCTTCAAAAAATACAAGACTGAGGGGTCATTGGCAGCATTTAATCATTACATAGAGTGTAATAAGAAATGTAAAGACGAAATCAGGGGGGCTAAAATAGAACACGAGAGACATATAGCGGAGGAGAGTAAAAAGAACCCCAAGAAATTCTTTAAGTATATAAACAGTAAGAAAGCGAGGCCAGAACACACTGGCCCCATAAAAGATGACAAAGGAAATATGGCCACAGAGGACAGAGAAAAGGCAGAAGTGTTAAATAATTTCTTTTCTTCAGTCTTCACAAAGGAATCGGGGGGCTACACGAACCCAGCTTGTAAGGACAAACTAAACAACACACCTCAGGAAATACCGCCATGGCTAACAGAAGATAGACTTAGAACTAAACCAGAGAAACTTAACATAAAAAAATGGAAAAGAGGGTTCTTAATGAGCTCAGCCAGGTGATTGTCAGACCATTATTCTTGATCTTTAAGGATAGTTTACAGACGGGTATGGTGCCAGCTGATTGGAAAAAAGCTGGCACCAGATACACCGAGATATATCCCAGGTAACTATAGGCCGGTCAGCCTAACATCTGTAGTCTGCAAGATTTTGGAGGGGATGTTAAGGGACCACATACAAGACTTTAGTAATGAAAACTGTATTATTAGTAGTAATCAGCATGGATTCATGAAAAATTGTTCTTGCCAAACCAATCTATTAACCTTCTATGATGAAGTGAGCTGCCACCTAGATAAAGGAAAGCCTGTGGATGTGGTGTATCTGGACTTTGCAAAGGCCTTTGACACCGTTCCCCACAAACGCTTACTGTACAAACTAAGGAAGGTAGGTATGGACCATAAGGTGAGTACCTGGATAGAGAACTGGCTCCAGGGGAGGTTGCAAAGGGTGGTGATTAATGGGGAGTACTCGGATTGGGCGGGTGTGGAAAGTGGGGTTCCCCAGGGTTCTGTCCTGGGGCCAATCCTGTTTAATTTGTTCATAAATGATCTAGAGGAGGGGATATCTAGTACAATCTCAGTATTTGCAGATGATACTAAACTAAGCATGCCAATATCTTCTGGGCAGGATGTGGAAACCTTACAAGCGGACCTGAACAAAATAACGGGGTGGGCAACTACATGGCAGATGAGATTTAATGTTGAAAAATGTAAAGTAATGCACTTGGGGGCCAGAAACCAGAAAGCAAGCTACTCACTAGGGGGGGAACCTCTGGGTGAGTCTAGGATGGAAAAGGACCTGGGGGTACTGGTAGACAACAGGCTTGGCAGTGGCATGCAATGCCAAGCCGCTGCAAGCAAAGCCAACAGAATACTGGAATGTATAAAAAAGGGGAATCACTCCAGAAATAAAGAGATTATTCTCCCGCTCTACAAGACTCTGGTCCGGCCACATCTGGAGTATGCTGTCCAGTTCTGGGCACCGGTCCTCAGGAAGGATGTGCTGGAACTGGAAAGAGTCCAGAGAAGGGCAACAAAAATAATTAGGGGAATGGAGGACATCAGCTATGAGGAAAGACTACAAGCCCTGAACTTATTCTCTCTGGAGAAGAGACGATTGAGGGGGGATATGATATCAATCTACAAATACTGTACTGGCGGCCCTAGCATAAGGAACAAACTATTCAGAGAAAGGAAATACAATAAGACACGTGGCCACTCACTAAAACTAGAGGAAAGGCGGTTTAACCTTAAAGTGCGTAAGGGGTTCTTCACTGTAAGAGCGGTAAGAATGTGGAATTCTCTTCCTCAAGCAGTCGTATCAGCAGGGAGCATCGATAGTTTCAAAAAACGATTAGATGGGCACCTTAGAGACCACAACATACAGGGGTATACAATGTACGGTTAAAAGCAAACACACACACACATCATAGGTTGAACTGGATGGACTGATGTCTTTTTTCAACCTCACTATCTATCTATCTATCTATCTATCTATCTATCTATCTATCTATCTATCTATCTATCTATCTATCTATCTATCTATCTATCTATCTATCTATCTATCTATCTATCTATCTATCTATCTATCTCTGAACCTATTCACCTATCATATACCAATAATCAATTTACTTATTATTCTAACTATAGTATCTAGCTATCTATCATCTATAACCTATACCTGTTACCTATGATCTATCTATCCATATCATATCAATTATCTATCTATCTATCTATCTATCTATCTATCTATCTATCTATCTATCTATCTATCTATCTATCTATCTATCTATCTATCTATCTATCTATCTATCTATCTATCTATCTATCTATCTATCTATCTATCTATCTATCTATCTATCTATCTATCTATCTATCTATCTATCTATCTATCTATCTATCTATCTATCTATCTATCTATCTCATATTGTACAATCTCCCTCTCTTTTTAGTAGCCTTTATCCCTGTATGTGAAGAGAGATGATGTCACTGCTTGGTCTGGACTATTATGATGTCATGGTTTATTATTAAGAGATGATGTCATAGCTGTGAAAATTTAACTTAGCAAAATCACTTCTAGTTGAATAGCAGTGCTGTTCCAGCTTTATATATAGAACATTCTAACATATTCTAACAATTTTAATTCATTTACAAGGACACATTTTTGATCATTACACAATTGTAAACGATGTGACTCTGGAGGTCGCAGCATATTATTGTGAAATACAAATCTCTTTTTTTCCCATAATGGAATATGAATTCCACTGGAATTTTTTATTTTCACCCTGTTCAAAGTTCTCTCTATGAAGCGAGCAGAAATTGTAAATCCCCGGTGTTGTTAATGGATTGTATCCTATAAAGAGAGGGCGTCGTCACGTTTTTCCTAACGTATTCTTTAACTACTGTACTTCTCGAAAATCGATGTACCTGTACGTCAGCTCGGAGAAGTGGTTGTACTGGGATGATTTGCAGCTGCAGGCACCATCCCGGTACCATTCTTTAGAGCCGGCGGTCGGCTTTCAGAAGATAACAGCCGATGCAGCTTGGGACCCACTTGGCCGTTATCCCAGTGAGCATGAGGGGACGCCCCCTCCGACTTCCGCAGCTCTGCCCCCGTCCCACCGGGTGACTCGAGCAACCAGCCGGCATGTCTGCCGGCTGGTTGGAGTCCCGAACAAAGCCAGATTCAGCTTTGATTGGGTCTCCAATGTATTAACCCAGAAGCGACGTCATGACGCCAATTCCGGTTTACTCAGCGGCTAACGACGCCAGACTGTCAGTATTCAAGTTTTCGGCATTTTGAGTACTTTGAAGTGCAGTGGAGGGGTTTGGGGTCTTTTAGACCCCCGATCCCTCCATAAAGAGTACCTGTCACTGCCTATTACTGTCACAAGGGATGTCTTCCCCACCCTTTTCTCAGAGGTCTACAGACAATTCCTTGGACTTCCTGGCTTGGTTTGTGCTCTGACACGCACTGTTACCTGCATAGCCTTTGATCTTAGGTGGAAGGGCCCAATGATTGGAGCTTTGTTATGTGCTAGCCCTCTTACTATAAAATAGTGTGTTGGAGTAGTTTAGAGAGAGCTGAGTCTATGTAGCCTTTATTAATAATGTCAGGCAGGCAGTATACAATGCTATACCTTGCTATATTACTGTGGATTGCAGTGTAGGTGGCTACCCAATATATCCTTGTGTACCCCCCCCCCCCCCCTGTGTTCACAAAAGTCCTTTTTAAGACACCTTTTTGTTTGTCAGCCACAACTTTTGTTGCTGTTTAATTGCTGGGACCCCCTTGCAGTTTTTTTTGTCATTGCCAGGAAATTTTTTTTGAATTATTTGTTTTTTAATAAATGTTAATTGTTTTTATTTAAGTATTTTTTTATTTAAGGGGAGATATTTTTTTTTTTTTTGCTAAGGCTTTTTTTTTATTTTTTTTTTTTTTATAAATTCTTTATTTAATGGTATGCAAATGTAGCAAGTTTTCCAGGCCTGTGGCCTGTTGTGGGTCTGCCATTAGTACCGGAATCCTATCCAGCCCATGTGAGCTGCGGCTCTGGGTGTAATAACAGGCAGCGACAACTGCGGCATCTTTGTTTGTGGTTTTTATTGAAATTTAAGGGAATGGGAGAAGGGAATGAGTGGGATACTCCTTGAGGCTTAACCACTTTACCACCGGAGGATTTTGCTGTCTTACGTCTGGGCCACTTTTTGTGATTCGGCACTGTGCGACTTTAACTGACAATTGCGCGGTCGTGCGACGCCATACCCAAACAAAATTTACGTCCTTTTTTTCCCACAAACAGAGCTTTCTTTGGTGGTATTTGATCACCTGTGCAATTTTTACTTTTTGCACTATAAACAAAAAAAGAGCGTAAATTTTGAAAAAATAATATTTTTCAAATTTTTTTATATGAATTTCCCCCCAAAAAATGAAAAAATCTAAATTTTTTTAAATTTTTGGCCAATTTGTTTTCTGCTACCTATGTTTGGTAAAAAAAAATCGCAATAAGCATATTTTGATTGGTTTGCACAAAAATTATTGCATTTACTATCTAAGGGAAAGATTTCTGTCATTTTTGGTATTTTTTTTTTTTTAACGAGTAATGGCGGCGATCTGCGATTTTTTTTGCGGGACTGCGACATTGCAGCGGACAGATTGGACCCTTGGCTGACATTTTTGATACTTTTGGGGGTACCAGTGACATTACTACAGTAATCAGTGCTATAAATATGCACTGTTACTGTAAAAATGACACTGGCAGGGAAGGGGTTAATTTTTATTTGTGATCAAGGGGTTAATGTATGCCTGGTGCTTACTGACGTGTGTGGGGGGAGGGGACTATGTGACACAGGGACAGATCGCAGGTTCAGCTATGCTGAACCCTGCAATCTGACCCTGCCTGTCACATAGGAGATCCGCCCGCTCTGTTTACACAAGCGGGCGGATCTCCACACTCGATTCCCTGACGATCGGGGAAGAGCAGCGGCGATCGCCGTCTCTCCTCCCCTGGCCTGACTCCCGCTGTAACTGAAAACAGCGGGAGCGAGCCTCCGGCGGCACGCGCGCGCCGCCGAGAGAGGGGAATGTCTGGCGACGTAGGTCTACGTCGCCAGACGTTATCGAGCCACTTTGCCACAGTAGAGCTCTAGTGAGCAGCGGCAAAGTGGTTAAACTAATTACACTTGGGACTTTACTTCTGAAAATGCCCATTGGCACTTCCTTGACGCCAGCCGGCGCCAGCCAACGCTCACTGACACTGAGAATACTTTGTAGAACAGAAGAAGTGCTGAAACCTCGACTTATAGTCCAGAAGATCCAGGACTGAGAACTGTAGAACCTCTGACACTGTTGTACTGTGAAAGTCACTGAATACTTTCCTCCGCCTGGCACAGCTTGAGGTGGTATATAGTAGAATTCTGTATAGCTGTAACTTTAACTGGCATGCTTTGTACAATTCAGGGCCCAACTGCAGGCGCCCCCTTTAACCTTGAACTCTTCAGGGTCCACTGACTATGTACCCCCTCTGTAACTTCAGGGTCCTCAACCTAGGTACCCCCTTTACAGCTAGCTGACACTGCATCCCAGAACCTCCTCCGGAGTGGTCCCCTCTAACTTCAGGCAGACCCCCAGGGGCAATCCTCAGCACTCATGACCTGTGTAGGCTTTCCTGGGACTGGACCCCTCTCTCTCCGCAGGCTCTCGGCACACCGGATCCCCTCAGCTCAACTCAGCGCTCTCTGGATACTCAGGCAACACTTCGAGACATCTGCTTTTCTCAGACAGGAGGAGAGACAGCCGCACTCTCCTTCCTGGGACTCTGCTCCCGCCAAAGACACTGTGCCACGCACTTCCCCCAAACTTATACCCACTCCCAGAATCCTTTGTGGCAGAATCTGCCTTCTGGGGTAGTTACAAGCCTGGATGTGCCCCCTGATTGAGCTTCCTCCACTGCCCTATGAGCCTCTCACAGGAGCCAGTGGGGAGACTTCCCTCTCAGCAGATACACCTGGAAACCATGACACCCTAATTAAATAAATCACAGCCCTTCTGTTAGGCAGACAAGGCTCACTATACATTTACCTAGCACCTACCTGTAGGGTGCTACACAAAATATACAGAAAAAAAAATAATACATAGCATCATAGCCCAATTGTCTATTATCTGTGGTACAAAACTAGAAAGAGACCAACGAGGTCCGAAGAGCATCAGTCCCGCTGCATTCGCACAGTCAGATCATAAGTAAGACATATTAGATATCACCAAACATCTGGTCAGTGGCGGCCCATCCATTGGGGGCGCAGGGGCACCACCCATGCGTCAGGCCCCCTAATCTACATGCAGGGCGCCGATCGCATGGATTCCAATGGGGGTTTTTTTTTTTTTGAAGCACGTGATTAGAGCCAGAGGTTCTAATAGGCTTCAAAAAAGGATGGGCTCGGGGCGCAGAGCACTGTGCCCTGAGCCCACCCACACTGATTCTCCTCCCAGCCAATCAGGAAGCGGGTCCTGAGTCCCGTTTCCTGATTGGCCAAAAGGAGAGGCCATGCTATTGGCCAAGGATGAGGGAGGAGACGCAGGGGAACTTGCCGCTTGGGGGAAACGGCCACCACCGCTGCCTGATGGGGGGGGTGGTATGGTGTGCGAGCTGGTGTGGTCGGGGGGGGGGGTATTGTGTGGTCCGTCTAATGCCCGACCACCCCCCCCTCCCCGGCCCATGGAGCACCAGCTGCCACTGCATCTGGTATTTAGAACAATGGACCTTGCCATGTTTTTATTTTTATGTTGAGGTCAGCAGTGTATGCTTGTTGCTGACAAAGCTGCCCTTTGCAATATGTTGCCGGCATACCTGTGCCTGTGAGTGTCCTTGCGACTGGTGAGTGTCCTTGCGACTGGTGAGTGTCCTTGCGACTGGTGAGCATCTTGCGACTGGTGAGTGTCCTTGCGTCTGGTGAGTGTCCTTGCGTCTGGTGAGCGTCCTTGCGTCTGGTGAGCGTCCTTGCGACTGGTGAGCGTCCTTGCGTCTGGTGAGCGTCCTTGCGTCTGGTGAGCGTCCTTGCGACTGGTGAGCGTCCTTGCGACTGGTGAGTGTCCGTGCGACTGGTGAGTGTCCGTGCGACTGGTGAGTGTCCTTGCGACTGTGAGTGTGGTGCGACTGACTGGGCTGTGCAACTGAGTGTTGGGCAACTGAGAGTGTTGTGCGACTGACCGGCTGTGCGATTGTGAGTGTGGTGAAACTAAATCGGGCTGTGAGACTGTGAGTGTGTGCGACAGGAGTGTTGTGCGACTGACCGGGTGGTGCGACTGGGAGTGTCGTGAGACTGACCGGGCTGTGAGATTGTGAGTGTAGTGCAACTGAGTGCCAAGTGAGTGTAGCGGAACACCAGAGGGTGAGAAGGTAGCGTTAGGAAGCCAGGAAATAGCCACATAGGATAGACTTAAATTACTGAATCCCCATTAGATTAGATAGTAGGTACAATGCCCGGCGGGTGTGGAGATGCGACTCGGGGTACATCTTGTAATATGTATGCGTTCTTCAGACATGTGATCGAGGGCGAATACAAATGCGCAAAATGTAAGCACGTTGCTTCCCTGGAAGCTCAGGTCCTGAATCTAGGGAAGCAGCTGGCAACACTGAGACGAATGTCCATACCGGAGGAGAGCCAGGATCGTACCAGTCAGGTGCAGGCAGGGGTCTGCACAGAGGTGGGCGGAGTATCGGAGGTGCAGGCATCAGAGCAGAGTAGAGGGGTGACAGTTAGGAGGGGTAGAAGGGGACAAGTCAAGGAGGCTGATCCTGGGCTGGAGCACCCCAATAGATACGCCCCGTTGTGTGATGTTGGGGAAACCAGTCAGGGACCAGCATTGCTGGAGCAGAGCGACGCCCCTAGCTGCCAGGGGAAGAACTCCTCCAGTGAGGTTGGGAGAAAGGGAAAGGAAAGACAGGTGCTGGTGGTAGGGGACTCAATTATTAGAAGGACAGATAGTGTAATCTGTGACAAAGACCGTGTGTGCCGAACAGTCTGTTGTTTGCCGGGCGCTCGGGTTCGGCACATTGCGGATCGGATGGACAGATTATTGGGTGGGGCTGGGGAAGACCCAGCTGTCATGGTACACGTGGGTACCAATGACATAGGCAGAGGAAGACGGAGAGTCCTAAACGATTTCAGGGACTTAGGCGCTAAGTTGAGGACTAGGACCTCCAAGGTAGTATTTTCCGAAATACTACCTGTACCTCGAGCCACACCAGAGAGGCAGCAGGAGATTAGGGAAGTTAACGAGTCGCTGAGGAGCTGGTGTAGTAAGGAGGGTTTCGGGTTCCTGGAGAACTGGGCTGACTTCTCAGTCGGTCACCGGCTCTTTGGTAGGGACGGACTGCACCTAAATGGGGTGGGTGCAGCTGTACTGGGTGAGAGGATGGCCAAAAAGTTAGAGGGGCTTTTAAACTAGGGAATGGGGGGGAGGTTACAGATGTAGATTTAGCCAGTGGAAAGCAAGTTTCAGAGGGCAGAAATGGGGGCATTAGCGGTAGGGTGTTCGGAGCTCCTATACCCAGGGTGGGTATGGGGAAAAATCAAGAGAGCAGCCTAAAAACATCAAATGAGGATAAATGTAACCGATCAAAATTACGAGGCTTGTATACCAATGCCAGAAGCCTGGCCAACAAGATGGGAGAACTGGAGCTGCTGATGTTTGAGGAGGACTTAGATTTTGTGGGGATAACTGAGACTTGGTTTGACAGCTCTCATGATTGGATGGCGACCATTCAGGGGTATTCCCTTTATCGCAGAGATAGAGAGGGTAAAAAAGGGGGAGGGGTATGTCTGTATATTAAGAACAGCATACAGGTAAATATGAGGGATGATATTAATAATGGAGCTAAGGACGAGGCAGAATCCCTATGGGTAGAGCTTCAAAGGAAAGGCACGACGGGGAAGTTAATATTGGGCGTATGCTATAGGCCCCCCAACCAGAGGGAGGAGGGTGAGGCGGCCCTCCTTTTACAGATAGGATTGGCAGCAAGGATGGGAAATGTCATTATAATGGGGGACTTTAATTATCCAGATATAGACTGGGCAGAAGGAACCGTGCACTCAGCCAAGGCTAGGCAGTTCCTAAATGTTTTGCAGGACAATTTTATGGGTCAGATGGTGAATGCACCGACAAGAAACAATGCGGTACTTGACCTACTGATTACCAACGATACAGACCTGATCACGGATATAGAAATACGGGACAACTTAGGAAACAGTGACCATAGGTCAATAAGTTTCAGTATTAATTACAGTAATAGGAAGCACAAGGGTAATATAAGGACACTGAATTTCAAAAGAGCCAATTTCCCTAAACTGCGCTCGCTGCTAGAAAATATCAATTGGGATAGAACCCTGGAAACAAAGAACAAGGAGGGAAAATGGGAGTGCTTCAAGAGCATACTATACAGGGGGATTGGCCAGTGCATTCCAAAGGGAAATAAATTTAAAAGAGCAAAAATAAACCCTGGATGGCTAAACTCCAACATAAAAATGTATATTAGTGCTAAAGAAAAGGCCTTCAAAAAGTACAAGACTGAGGGGTCATTGGCAGCATTTAAGCATTACAAAGAGTGTAATAAGAAATGTAAAGATGAAATCAGGGCGGCTAAAATAGAACACGAGAGACATATAGCGGAGGAGAGTAAAAAGAACCCCAAGAAGTTCTTTAAGTATATAAACAGTAAGAAAGCGAGGCCAGAACACATTGGCCCCATAAAAGATGATAAAGGAAATATGGCCACTGAGGACAGAGAAAAGGCGGAAGTGTTAAATAATTTCTTCTCTTCAGTCTTCACAAAAGAATCGGGGGGCTACACGAACCCAGCTTGTAAGGCCGATAATACACCTCAGGAAGTGCCGCTATGGTTAACAGAAGATAGACTTAGAGCTAAACTAGAGAAACTTAACATAAATAAATCCCCGGGACCGGATGGCTTGCACCCGAGGGTTCTTAATGAGCTCAGCCAGGTGATTGCCAGACCATTATTCTTGATCTTTAAGGATAGTTTACAGACGGGTATGGTGCCAGCTGTTTGGAAAAAAGCCAACGTGGTACCAATATTTAAGAAGGGGCCGAGATATATCCCGGGTAACTATAGGCCGGTCAGCCTAACATCTGTAGTCTGCAAAATTTTGGAGGGGATGTTAAGGGACCACATACAAGACTTTAGTAATAAAAACGGTATTATAAGTAGTAATCAGCATGGATTCATGAAAAATCGTTCTTGCCAAACCAATCTATTGACCTTCTACGATGAAGTGAGCAGCCACCTAGATAAAGGTAAGCCTGTGGATGTGGTGTATCTGGACTTTGCAAAGGCCTTTGACACCGTTCCCCACAAACGATTACTGTACAAACTAAGGAAGGTAGGTATGGACCATAAGGTGAGTATCTGGATAGAGAACTGGCTCCAGGGGAGAGTACAGAGGGTGGTGATTAATGGGGAGTACTCGGATTGGGCGGGTGTGGAAAGTGGGGTCCCCCAGGGTTCTGTCCTGGGACCAATCCTGTTTAATTTGTTCATAAATGATCTAGAGGAGGGGATATCGAGTACAATCTCAGTATTTGCAGATGATACTAAACTAGGCATGCCAATATCTTCTATGCAGGATGTGGAAACCTTGCAAGCAGACCTGAACAAAATAACGGGGTGGGCAACTACATGGCAGATGAGGTTTAATGTTGAAAAATGTAAAGTAATGCACTTGGGGGCCAGAAACCAGAAAGCAAGCTACTCACTAGGGGGGGGAACCTCTGGGTGAGTCTAGGATGGAAAAGGACTTGGGGGTACTGGTAGACAACAAGCTTGGCAGTGGCATGCAATGCCAAGCCGCCGCAAGCAAAACCAACAGAATACTGGGATGTATAAAAAAGGGGATTCACTCCAGAAATAAAGAGATTATTCTCCCGCTCTACAAGACTCTGGTCCGGCCACATCTGAAGTATGCTGTCCAGTTCTGGGCACCGGTCCTCAGGAAGGATGTGCTGGAATTGGAGAAAGTCCAGAGAAGGGCAACAAAAATAATTAGGGGAATGGAGGACATCAGCTATGAGGAAAGACTACAAGCACTGAACCTTTTCTCTCTGGAGAAAAGACGATTGAGGGGGGATATGATATCAATGTACAAATACTGTACTGGTGACCCGAGCATAAGGAACAAACTATTCAGAGAAAGGAGATACAATAAGACACGTGGCCACTCACTAAAACTAGAGGAAAGGCGGTTTAACCTTAAAGTGCGTAAGGGGTTCTTCACTGTAAGAGCAGTAAGGATGTGGAATTCTCTTCCACAAGCAGTCGTATCAGCAGGGAGCATCGATAGTTTCAAAAAACTAGTAGATGGACACCTTAAAGACCACAACATACAGGGGTATACAATGTACGGTTAAAAGCAAACACACACACGCATCATAGGTTGAACTGGATGGACTGATGTCTTTTTTCAACCTTACTAACTATGTAACTATGTAACTATGTAAGGTATTAAGCATCAAGGTACAACATATTTTGTCCCCCTATTGCCTTTGTTAAAATGTCCGGCTGGCCGAAAGGCAGAGGCAGAGGTTCTGCACATGAACATAGTCAGGGGTGAGCAGATTCTGCAGGACAAAGTGGTGGTTGGGCCACACCATCTAGAGGAGTGGCCTCCAAACTGTGGCCCAGGGGCTGAATGTGGCCCTTTGTTTGCTCTTTTTTCTGGCCCTTGGGGCACTATTTCATCAAATGACACTACTGATGGTGCACCATTCCCCCTACTGATACCATCTATTCTTCACGTTGATATCCACAATGGGGCACTATTTTCTCCATTAAAACCATTAACCAGGCACTGAGGCCGGGCCATTTTCTACTCCAACTAGCCACAGTCCGGCCACCCTAAAGCCTGAAGGACAGTAAACTTGCCCTTTGCTTAGAAAGTTTTGAGACCTCTGATCTAGAGGTAGGGGACCTTTGCCTTTTCTATCAAAAGCTGGCCAAACACGGGTAAAAAAATAACCGATTCCTCCATCCACACAAACTGATCAGAATACCCTTGACAGAAGTTGATAAAATAATCGACATCTGTCAAGCGGGGGATTCCACACACTGATTGAATATCTGTGTTGTTGGACCACACGCTGTCAGTGCCGGTGTGCACATGTCTACAGAAACCTGATCCAGCATGTATAGGCTGGGATGCTATATTTCCTTCAAGGAACACTTAGTCAATCTGCTGGAGGCTGGGAAGTATTCAGGGCGAGACACACCGCTGCAGCTAGTGGTGCCACCACATGTCTTGTACATGAGTGACAGTGTAGTCACCTGTACCTCCTTTTCCTCAATGGCCTCATCCTCCGACTAAGATTATTAAAGCGGAGGTCAAAACCAAAAAACTAAAGCTTAAACCTGCTCCCATCCCCATTCTAAGCCCTATACTAACTACCTTGTAAAGGAAAGATGTTTATACTTGCCTAGTCTTTTGGTGCTCCAGCCCAGTCACTTGATCTCCCCAGTGGCCAGCTTCAGGGGAGAGGACAGAGAGCAGAAACAATGGCTGCCAAGCGCGGGCAGTGACATCACCCATAGACTTACTATGGGGCAACCGTTGTCTGCTGTCCATCCTCTCCCCTGAAGCCAGCGCTGGAAGCTGATCACGACGTGGCCAGACTGGAGCACCCTTGGATTAGGTAAGTATAGACACCTTTCCTTTGCAAGATTTTTAGTATAGGGCATAGAATGGGGGTGGTGGCAGGTTTTAGCTTAGTTAGGTTTTGACAAGACTTCCAATTAAAGCGAACTAAACCTTCCTATCGTTTTCAGCCAAGTAAGCTGCCATCTTGACCTCTGTTTGATCTTTAACTGCCATGGTGCTGCACATGTGATCAGTTATGACACCAGCCATTTGATGGTTTGAGATTTTGGTTAAGAGCACAACCAATGTGACAGTTACATTCCCAACACATGCCGTAACTGTTTTTTTAAACTGTTAAATTGATGGGTTTAGTTCCGCATTAAAGTGGAACTTTAGTCAGAAATTGAAGTCCTGCTAGATCACTTCTGACTGACCTCTTCTGCAGGTATAGCTATGTAAAACATTAAAAAAGTGTATATACTGATGAAAATCCAGTTATACACTGTTTCACTCATTGTGACATCACCACCCCATCATGCCCCAGGGGGTGATGTCACAAGAGTCGGGGTCTCTGGGTGACATCACCAGATGGCCAAGCTCCATGGCTATATAACGAATGGCACATGCCAGAGCTAACAATACAGCAGGAGCTAGCGTCAGGAGAAGAACTGGAGGAAGAACCGGGAGAGGAAGACGACATCAGTGCATTGAGAAGAACTAGAGGATGAAGACATCATTGGAGAGGGAAGAACTGGAGGGAGAAAACACGTTAAAGTTACTTTAACCACTTGCCGACCGCCGCCTGACTATATACGGCGGCGGTCAGCCCCTCCCAGGCAAAGTGACGTACCGGTACGTCACTAGCCTGGGAGCGAATAGGGGGCGAGCGCGCGCCCGCTCGTACCCAAAGAAGCTGGCGCGTGTGACCGGCGGACCCGATGTCCGCCGGTCACTTGCGATCGTCGGGTAGAGAGGGAGAAAGGCAGGCGGCTAATGTAAACAAAGCCACCTGTCATTCTCCTCTGTGTAAAAGCACAGATCACTCGGTCCTGCTATGTAGGACCATTGATCTGTGCTATTACAGCACAAGCCACATCCAATCACAGTTAGAAGCACGCCCCTAGGGACACACTTAACCCCTCCCTCTCCAATAAAGTTAAACCCTTCACTGCCAGTGTCATTTTTACAGTAACAGTGCATATGCATAGCACTGATTACTGTAGTAATGTCACTGGTAACCCCAAAAGTGTCAAAAATGTCAGTCAAGGGTTCGATCTGTCCGCCGCAATGTAGCAGTCCCGCAAAAAAAACACAGATCGCCGCCATTACTCGTTAAAAAAAAAAACAACAGAAATGACAAAAATCTTTCCCTTAGTTAGTAAACGCAATAACTTTTGCGCAAACTAATCAAAATACGCTTATTGTGATTTTTCTTACCAAACATAGGTAGCAGAAAACAAATTGGCCAAAAATTTAAAAAAATTTTGATTTTTAAATTTTTTTGGGGGGAATTTCATATAAAAAAATGTGAAAAATATTGTTATTTTTGCAAAATTGTCGCTCTTTTTTTGTTTATAGCGCATGATCAAAAAATTGCACAGGTGATCAAATACCACCAAAAGAAAGCTCTGTTTGTGGAAAAAAAAAGGACGTCAAATTCGTTTAGGTACAGCTTCGTACGGCCGCGCAATTGTCTGTTAAAATTACGCAGTGCCAAATCGCAAAATACCCCCTAGTCAGGAAGGGGGTAAAATCTTCCGGGGCTTAAGTGGTTAATAAAGAACTTTGTCAAAAACCTGTGTACTGGTTTTATTTATTTTTGAAACTTTTTTTAAGGGTGAATGAATAGATGTACAATGTACCCAATACTCATTCACATAGGGTGGGGGGGGGGCAGAATCTTGGGGTCCTCTTGTTAAAGGGGGCTTCCAGATTCCAATGAGCCCCTGCCCACAGACCCCAACAACCACTGCCCAGGGTTGTCGGGAAGAGGCCCTTGTCCCCATCAACATAGGGCAAGGTGCTTTGGCGTGAGGTCTCTCCTCAGGATCCATACCAGACCCGAAGGGCCTGGTATTGAGTTGGGGGGGACTGCAGGCCGCTTTTTTTTTACATTTTGGCATGGGGTTCCCCTTCAAGATCCTCAGAGCAAAAGGTGCATGCCAAAGCCGGATCAAAGTAGTGCAGGAACTATTTTCAAAGTCAGGCCAACTTTGACCCGGACCGGTTAAGACGGCTCTTAAAGGGAATCATTAATTTATACACGTCATGCAATATGTGCTCCCAAAGTTGAAGTGTTTGTCGCACCAGTGTGAACCGGGCCTTACTGCTGTTTTGGGGCTCTGGGCTTCCACAAAATGGCAGCCTTCAACAAGAAGCAAGTTGTTATGGGTAAAGTATCACCAGTAAAGCCCAGGAGCGATCCAATGCTGCCGTTAGCTAGATGTAAAGAAGAGTGAGGCCAATATGGCCACCACTTGTCTCTTTGCCCTTGGAGGACCAGAGCGACGTCTGGCATCCCTTCAGGTTCCAAAGACATAGTAAATCTTTTTTTTTTTTCGTTATACAACAGTTAAAAAAATGTTGTTTATTTTTTTTTTAATATTTTCTTATAAAGGTAAATGAGAGATATGGGGTCTTTTTGACCCCAGATCCCTCAATAAAGAGGACCTGTCATCCTTATTTCTATTACAAGGGATGTTTACTTTCCTTGTAATAGGAATAAAAGTGATAAAAATAAATAAATAAAGGGACAGTGTAAAAATAAAAGTAAAATAAATAAGAAAAAAAAAAGCCCCCTTCATCCCTCCGTGTTCGCGCGCAGAAGTGAACGCATACGTAAGTCAAGCAAGCATATGTATATGGTGTTTAAACCACACATGTGAGATATGGCCAGGATCGTTAGAGTGAGAGAAATAATTCCAGTGCAAGACATCTTCTGTAACTCTAAACTGGTGACATGTAAACATTTCTAAAATGTCCCCTATGGAGATTTTTAAGTACTGTAGTTTGTTAAGTACATTCCACGAGCGTGCGCTATTTTAAAGCATTACATGTTAGGTATCTTTTTACTCACCGTAACATCATCTTTCACATTATAGAACAAATTGGGGTAAATATTTTTTTTTTTTCATTTTTTAATTAATTAAAGTGTATTTTTCCCAAAAAATTGCGTTTAAAAGGCTTCTGTGCAAATACTGTGTGACATAAAATATTTCAACGATCACTATTTTATTCTCTAGGGTCTCTGCCAAAATATATATATATATATAATGTTTGGTTCTAAGTAATTTTCTAGCAAAAAATACTGATTTAAAGTTTAAAAAAAAAAAAATGTCAGAAAAGGCTTGGTCTTCAAGTGGATAACATTTAGATCTGTTGTGGTCGCTACTTCCTCTTCCAATGCAGGCCTGTTGTCACTGGATTAAAAAAATGGGGGCGTTTTTATGTACCAGTCCTCTTACGATAAAAGGGGGGCTCAGGTGTCACAGCTAAAAATACCTAAACAGACAGAATTTAGTATCAAAATTCATTATCAATTAGTACTTTTCACAGCTTTCTCTGTGGACTACTGCCCCCCTCCCCACAATTTATTTAAAGGAAGAGAGTTAGAGGTATTCTGTAGCCCTGACATACTTCCTGTCCTTGGGTGACAATGTGCACTTCCATATATGAAATTCACTGAGTGAGTGTTGTCACCCTAGGACAGGAAGTGTCTTACTGGAAGGATCACCCTGTGAAAATAAAATAAAAAGTGTCTGAAAAAAAGCAAACAAATGCAGCCACTACATCTAGGGATTGGTAAGCTGCAATATATTAATGATATTCTTTATTTTTGATATTTATATCAATGTATAGGTAAAGTTGATATCAATGCACGTTATTTGCCTAGACCAGCGGTCTCCAAACTGCGGCCCAGGGGCCTGAGGTGGCCCTTTGCTCGCCTTTATCTGGCCCTTGGGGAACTTTTCCCCCTACTGATACAAGGCACTATCCATTGGCTTTGCAGGGAAAAAAAAAACTGCTTGATCCCAGTTGATATGACAGAGCTCTGTCCTGTCATCCTCCTCGCCAATCAGCAGGTCATCCATTGGCCGGCATTTACTGATCAGCTTGTGCTGTGTCTAATCACAGCACAGCCGCACAGGCCCCTGGGAGTGCCAGGTCATGTACTAGGTGCGTGATCTGGTACAGGAGAGCCAATTTGCCGCTGTATTATGGTGATCTGCGGTCAGCAAGTGGTTAAATTAGGCTACCCATAAGCACTCCGCCAGGAGGAGGAGTAACCCTTAAAGGGGAACCCCTGCCTATTTCCACCTGCCTACATCTGGAAAAATTCCAACGGGGAGTGATACAGGGTTCAGGAGTTCATTGCACTCAGATTGCAAGGTTCAGGAGTGCACTGCGATCAGAATGCAGGGTTCAGGACTGCACTGCGATCAGAATGCAGGGTTCAGGAGTGCACTGCGATCAGAATGCAGGGGTCAGGAGTGCAATTCGTTCAGAATGCAGGGTTCAGGAGTGCGTTAGGCTCAGAATGCAGGGATCAGGAGTAAGTTAGGCTCAGAATGCAGGGATCAGGAGTGCGTTAGGTTTAGAATGCAGGGAACAGGAGTGCATTAGGCTAGGCTCAGAATGCAGGGATCAGAAGTGAGCTAGGCTCAGAATGCAGGGATCAGGAGTGCATTAGGGTTAGAATGCAGGGATCAGGAGTGAGTTAGGTTTAGAATGCAGGGAACAGGAGTGCATTAGGCTAGGCTCAGAATGCAGGGATCTGAAGTGAGCTAGGCTCAGAATGCAGGGATCAGGAGTGCATTAGGGTTAGAATGCAGGGATCAGGAGTGCGTTAGGTTTAGAATGCAGGGAACAGGAGTGCATTAGGTTTAGAATGCAGGGTTTAGGAGTGCATTAGGCTATGCTCAGAATGCAGGGATCAGAAGTGAGCTAGGCTCAGAATGCAGGGATCAGGAGTGCATTAGGGTTAGAATGCAGGGAGAAGAAGTGAGCTAGGCTCAGAATGCAGGGATCAGGAGTGCATTAGGGTTAGAATGCAGGGATTAGAAGTGCGTTAGGTTTAGAATGCAGGGAACAGGAGTGCATTAGGCTCAGAATGCAGGGATAAGGAGTGCATTAGGTTTAGAATGCAGTGATCAGGAGTGCGTTAGGTTCATAATGCAGGGATCAAGACTACGTTAGCCTCAGAACGCTGTGATCCGGAGTGCATTAGGTTCAGAACGCAGGGATCAGGAGTGCGTTAGGCTAAGAATGCAGGGATTGGGGGGGGGGGGTAATTTAAATGGTGTTAGAGGACACTGCTATGGGTGTGGCCCTGCCCAATCCAGTGTCCTCTACCCCCTTCGCATTACCTCCCCCCCCGCACACACACGCACAGTGCTGTGCTCTGCCCCCCTTTCCCCTATAGCAGTGACCTCTACCCCGCCCCCTTTTCCCACCCATAGCAGTGTCCTACTTCACAGCCGAGAGCAGAAGGCAGCACAGTTCTGGACAGAGGCCGGGGGCGGGAGCCAGCAGAGTGACCTCTCTTTGTCCTAGCAACCAATCACCTGTAGTTTAACTTCAAAAGGTTATTTGGGCAGCTCCTACTCCTGCCCCCTGTCCCAAGTTATGCTGCCTCCTGCTCTCTGCTGTTCACTGATGACAGTGGAGGAGGAGGCTTGCGGAGGTGGAGGCTTGTGGAGGCGGGAGTGGGACCCATGGTAGGGCCGGCCCAACGGGTGGGCCAGGTAAATTACCTTGGCGGGCCGTAGTTTGAGGACCCCTTCACTAGGTGGTGAAGTCAGGATGGCAACCCCAGACAACTTCACCTTGAAAAGTCTAAACTCTTGCCCTCCATACTTGTTCCAGGTCAGTGACTGACATAGGTAGTGAAGCCAAGTTGAGAACCTGTTGTTGTAAAAAAAAAAAATTTGCTAGCACTGGACTCTCCCGTTTTTTGCCTTTCCCTTAGGATCGTCGTTTTGACTTTTGATATTTTTAAAACACAAATTATACAAAAATAAAATAGGACACTCTAAATTCATGCAGGCTATGCCCTAATAAGATTTATATTTAAAATCCATTTTTTTTTTAAATTTTAAACAAAGTTTATAATAACAAAAATAAATATGTATTTGCATAATTAAAAATATGTCGAAAATTTCAATCAAAAATAAAAAAATTAATGTATAGAAGTGCATATGAATTTTTCCTTATCATTTTTATTATTTTATATTTTATTGTTTCTCCTTTTTTAATTATCTATACGTGTGTGTGTGTATATATGTATATATAAATATATATATATATATATATATATATATATATTATGTATATATATTTATATATTATATATGCTTTATACTTGCAGTGCTATAGTATATCCTGCCCTTGAAATGTTTAAAATTACATTGAGTCATTGAGTGCATAATTTATTTTCAAAATTTTCCATCCTGGAAAAAAAAGTATCTGTTTATGTACTAAGTAATTATTTATTTAGTGCACACTACAAAAAAAAATGCAAAAAAAAAAAAAAGCTCACTGTGAACTTTCATGAATAAATCCTTTGATTTCCTTGCTCTTTATTAATCTGCAGTATGGGACATGTAAACAGATCTGTTTGCTGAAAATTTCATTTTGTGGGTCCAGTTGACAACCGCCCTTATTAGCAGTTGTGATGTCCTTGCACGGAGTGGACATCTCATTGGTTAAAGCTCGTCTTTTCTAGTAATAATTTGTATGTACCGGCATGGCCATATTAGAACAGCCTGCTATTGGTAATGGTTATTCCTGGAAAATTGACAAAATGGACAATGTCACATTTGCTGGTATACACAATACCAAACAAAAGAAACAATAAAAAAAAAAAAAAATAATGAAAAAAAAATCTTTGGTGTTAGATTATTTTCTCTTAAATCCACAGATTTTATTTTTCCTAAACTGTTTTATTACATAGCAAAGCTGTGAGTATTCTATGAAGCCTTTATGTGTTTAATTTCCTTTCTGTTATTTAAAAAAAAAAAAAAACAGAATTTACTTATTTTACATTTGTATTCACTTTAATTGCATCCTACTTCTTATTTTACATTTGTATTCACTTTAATTGTATCCTACTTATTATTTTGTTTTTTTGATTTTAATCTAGTTATTACTTTAATTTTATCTTTAAAAAAAAAAAAACAGAATTTACTTATTTTACATTTGTATTCACTTTAATTGCATCCTACTTCTTATTTTACATTTGTATTCACTTTAATTGTATCCTACTTATTATTTTTTTTTATTATTTTAATCTAGTTATTACTTTATTACTTTAATTTTATCTTTAAAAAAAAAAAAACTGAATTGACTTATTTTACATTTGTATTCACTTTAATTGCATCCTACTTCTTATTTTACATTTGTATTCACTTTAATTGTATCCTACTTATTATTTTATTTTTTTGATTTTAATCTAGTTATTACTTTATTACTTTAATTTTATCTTTAAAAAAAAACAGAATTTACTTATTTTACATTTGTATTTACTTTAATTGCATCCTACTTCTTATTTTACATTTGTATTCACTTTAATTGTATCCTACTTATTATTTTATTTTTTTGATTTTAATCTAGTTATTATTTTATTACTTTAATTTTATCTTTAAAAAAAAAATAAAACTGAATTTACTTATTTTACATTTGTATTCACTTTAAATGTATCCTACTTATTATTTTATTTCTTTGATTTTAATCTAGTTATTACTTTATTTCTTTGATTTTAATCTAGTTATTACTTTATTACTTTAATTTTATCTTTAAAAAAAAAAAAAAAAAACAGAATTTACTTATTTTACATTTGTATTCACTTTAAATGTATCCTACTTATTATTTTATTTCTTTGATTTTAATCTAGTTGTTACTTTATTACTTTAATTTTATCCTACTTATTAATTCAATTTTATCCTAGTCAAGGCTAAAAAATTTAAGCAACAATGAAAGGCTGACTAAAATATGTTTTGTTTAAATACGTTTATTCAAAGTAATTAAAATACAAAACTGCAAAAAATTAATTATATAAGCAACAATGAAAGGCTGACTAAAATATATTTTGTTTAAATATGTTTATTAAAAGTAATTCAAATACAAAACTGCAAAAAACAAATTATGAAGGTTGGACATGAGTTTTCATACAATAATGTAATAATTTGAGTTACAATATCAAGAAAGTTGTTGTTGGATGCAGAATAGTAAACAAAAATACATAAGAAAGAATAAAGATGAATGATGAAAGACTAAAATGTATTTTAAACATAAATGTTATATTAAAAATTTCAAATAAATATTTTAAAATGTTCAAAAACAATAAAATTAAATTGGACTGCAAGTATAATAGGATGACAACAAAAGCAATTTTTTTTCATTTCTATTAAATTTTTCTTTTTTTTTTTTTTTTTTTTTAAGATCAGTAAGATATTTTTAGCCAAATGCCCATACAAGAAAAGCAGATATATATTTTATATCTATGAGGGGAGAAGCAGTATTTTATTTTTCTGCAGAAAAAAAAAAAAAAAAATCTGGCATTTTCTGCCCTTTAATTCTCTTCTGAGAAAAGCAGGACTAAAAACACAGGATGAGGCGTCCATCTCCCCAACTCCCAGAATGCTTTGTGACTGACATGAAAAAACACAAGCCTTGATGATCCTTCCCTCTCGACCTGTATCCAGATGGCTACCCTGGTATCGATCCGTTGGTAATATATAACATGATGAATGTGTAGGGCTATTTCTGTCACCTTGGATACAAAAACCACCAGCGCTAGCTGATTGAATCCCCTGCCATTATTTCCACTGCAGAAACACGATTTCTTTTTTTTTTTTTTTTTCTTTTTAAAATTTATCCTTGTGATGTATTTTCGTACCAAGGTTGTGTGTGTCGCTGGCCATTTTGGCATGCATATAATTGGAAGTTGGAATGCAACCAGATACTAGGGGGGAACAAGAACATAGCTCTGGGGCCACTGCTGAGCAAAATGTAAAAAAATAAAAATAAAAAAAAAAAAATAAAAATGTAAGAGAATTTACGATAAAAAATCTACTAGCACCATGGACACGACAAATGGGGCTTTAAATTTTTTTTGAGTGATATATCATATCCCCATACTAGGAACCTCGCCGTGATGCATTTAGGGGATAGAGGGAGAGAGCAAATAAAATATATATTCTATCATTTTTAATTAAAAAGAAAGAGTCATTTCCGATATCCTACGTCCCAGAGTTCTTTGGCAAAGGAACGTCGCTCGTGATCTGGTCAAGTTTTAAGATGGAGGAGGCAGAAAATGGGCAGCAAAGAGCGATTGAACCCGCAGAGGCGGCTGGAGGAAAGAGGGAGACATGGACAGAATGTACAACTCCAACATTTCACCATGGAGAAGAGTTCAAAGATAAAGCAGTGCAAATATTTTTTACAGATTGGTGTATGACAGACAGACAGACACGATAGATACGATAGATAGATGGTTAGATAATTGATATGATATGGATAGATAGATTATTGGTAACAGGTATAGGTTATAGATGATAGATAGCTAGATACTATAGATAGAATAATAAGTAAATGTATTATTGGTATGTGAAAGGTAAATAGGTACAGAGATAGATAGATAGATAGATAGATAGATAGATAGATAGATAGATAGATAGATAGATAGATAGATAGATAGACAGACAGACAGACAGACAGACAGACAGACAGACAGACAGACAGACAGACAGACAGACAGACAGACAGACAGACAGACAGACAGACAGACAGATAGATAGATAGATAGATAGATAGATAGATAGATAGATAGATAGATAGATAGATAGATAAATATATTATTGATACGTGAGGGAAAAATCAATAAATAGATAGCTTAAAGGAAAAAGATAGATATTAGATAGATTGATTATTGGTTTGATATGACTAGATAGATAGATAGATAGATAGATAGATAGATAGATAGATAGATAGATAGATAATAAATATATTATTGATATGTGAGGGAAAAATCAATTCATATATAGCTTAAAGGAAAAAGATAGATAGATATTAGATAGATTGATTATTGGTTTGATATGACTAGATAGATAGATAGATAGATAGATAGATAGATAGATAGATAGATAGACAGACAGACAGACAGACAGACAGACAGACAGACAGACAGACAGACAGACAGACAGATAGACAGACAGACAGACAGACAGACAGACAGACAGACAGATAGATAGATAGATAGATAGATAGATAGATAGATAGATAGACAGACAGACAGACAGACAGACAGACAGACAGACAGACAGACAGACAGACAGACAGACAGACAGATAGACAGATAGATAGATAGATAGATAGATAGATAGATAGATAGATAGATAGATAGATAGATAGATAGATAGATAGATAGATAGATAGATAGATAGATATTCAGAATATGGTTATGACATGGATAAAGATGAACAGGTAGAGAGGTAGATGAATAGATTATAGATAATTATAGGGGATGGAGGGATAATCGGATACATAGATAGATTATAGATGATGTATTAATGTGGGAATTACGATGGAAGTGGAATAATTCTGGGATCCAGAATATACAGACAGATTTCTTCCTTTTATTTCTGTATTGTTACATTGTATCCCTCGGTGGGGATGTCTCTCTGTATACTGAATACTGAAAGCTTCTCTGTTTATTCTTGTTTTGTTTTTCTGTAATAATCAAAAAGATCTGCCGCTACTTTTAAGTGTCAAGAAAAGAGCTGTTGCCATGACAACCGCTAATGCAGAAGGGGAATCACTGCTGACCACCACAAGCTCCCTTTATTGTAGAAGTGGCCGGGATCAGGCGCTCTCCATCCCCAGCCCTCCTCACTCCGATCCCCCCAGCCAGCCCAAAATATTTCGGGTCGTTGTGGAAATTGTCCACTAGGGACGGTCAATGACGCATAAACAGAAGCCTGAACCCAGAACACATGGAGCCAACCACTGCTGTCCTCTTCCTTCTGTTGGAAATGCTAATCGCCTGGCTGTTGGGGTGGTTCAGTGGCTTTAGTAAATTTTTACCGTCCCAGAACATATTCCCTTAAAGCTGAGCTCCAGGATAAGTTAATATCGTCTAAATCCATTTGTAATATGCAGTGCTGGGGAAGCTCACCTAGAGCCCAGGGCAAATATGCCAAATTGTGCCCCCCCCCCCCCAAGATGTATAAGCATTATGTGTCAGCAAAAATCCCCCTCCCCCCAAAAAAACATTGAGCCCTAATATGCATGGTTACCCCCCAAGCATAAATCCCCCCTCCGCCCAGTACAAATCCACCCCACTGCTGAAATTCCACCTCCCAGCACAAATCTTTGCCACCTATTCCCCAAATTCCCCCAGGACAATTGCCCCCCCCCCCAAAAAAAATCACCCCTCAAATGTTCCCTCCAGGTATGCATTCTCTCCCCCCTACTCCAAATCCCCCTCCTAGCTCAAATACCCTCCCCCCCCCTCATCCCCTCTCCTAGCGCAGACACCACCCAATCATACCTACTAGCACAAATCCCCCCCACCCCTAAAAAAAAAAAATACCTCCTCGGACAAATCCACTCTCCCATATCACCTCCTCTAGCGTAAACCCCCCAAATCGACTCTCCAAATCCTCTTCTTCCATCCCCCTCCCAAAACAAATCCCCCTGAATCAACACTCCTAGGACACACACACATATTTCCCCTCCTTTAACAATTCTTACCCCCCCCAAATTCTTCCTCCCAACACAAATCCCCTCCCCCCTCAATCTCATTGTGGCGCCCCCTCCCCAATCTCACATGATACCACAGTGCCCGGGGCAGCCCCCCCCCCCCTCCTGCCCACCCCTTGTCCCGGCCCTGGTCATGTATATTCTTCCTGGAATCTCGGTGTGCTTTGTGGATTTCTTCCAGATCTGTGCAGTAATCCAGTGTGAGATTTCCTGTAATAAAGACCTCTCACTGCTGCTCTCTCTCCTTGTGTCGGGGAACTGGTCCTGGCTCCACCCCTCTTTTTGTAGCAGCTTATTTATTATGCAAAATGCATACAGAAAATAAATAAATCTCTTCCTTTATCTGTTAAAAAATCCTGAACCACAAAAAAGAAATTGCCCACTTGGCAGCGGGGAAGCCGATCCACATGGCCGGCGGCCACGATTGCAGCTGGTCACCCGCGATCGCTCCCCACTGAGAGAAAACGACGGTCTGCTGTTGTAAACACAGCGGACCGTTGTTCTCTCTGGAATAAACACAGAGCGCCTGTGATCCTTCTATTGAGGATCACAGGACTCTGTGTTGATTCCTTAGGTCCCTCCCCCATACAGTTATAAAACAAGCCCTAGGCTCACAGTTAACCCTTTGATCGCCCCTGGGTTAACTCCTTCCCTGCCAATGTCATTAGTACAGTAACAGTGCATATTTTTAGCACTCATTACTGTAGTAATGTCACTGGTCCCCCCAAAAGTGTCAAAAATATCAGGTAGGGGTCCGATCTGTCCGCCGCAATGTTGCAGTCCCTTACCTATAGGTACAACTTGCAGAGGAGGGTTTACTTCCTCTTTAAAAAAAAAAATGTGATAATTTTTATTCCTATTACAAGGAATGTAAACATCTCTCTTTATTACCTCTTTATTGTGAGATCTGGGGTCAAAAAGACCTCAGACCTCACAACTACCGTAAAAAATGAAAAAAAAAAAAGGGGACCTTCAAACCGGTTGCTAGGCAACGACGTTTGACGTCGCTCCGGTCCTCCAAGACCATAGAGTCGAGTGAGGGCCAGCTTGCCCTCACTCGACTTCCTGTCTAACAGGATCCGGGACCGGATCGTTTTTTCCGCTGCCGGTGACACCCCCAGATCAGTTCGCATATCGCAGTGCGAATGGTCAGTTTGGACAGGAATCGAATTGCATAGGTGTGAACACCCATGCGATCTGATTCTGGTGCGGACCAAAAAAAGAGGTCCTTGGCAACTTTGATCGGAATGCGATGCAAATTCAGCCATACAATCTGTATGGCTGAATTCGCATCGCACAGACATCGCATGTGATTTGCAGAGCAGTGCGGTGCGAATCACATGCTATGTCTGTAATTGCATACAGTGGGGATAGAAAGTTTGAAAAGAACCTCTGTCCAACTGTTAACCTCCCTGGCAGTATGATTCTGTCAGGAATTCTGTTCCAAAAGCGGTACAATTCTTTTCATGGATTTTGGCGTTATGTATTATTGGCCTACAATTCTTAGTAATTACTGACTTAAACCTGACCAAAACAAGACTCTAGTAGACATCCCAGATGTGATAAATTTGAAACACAAACAAGTGAATTATAATCAAATCAATAATATTATTTTATTATTTAATATATAATATATATAATACAATTATATTATTGATTAGATTATAATTCATGCGTTATATATTATATATATATGTGTGTATATAGATATATATATATATATATGTGTGTATATAGATATATATATATGTGTGTGTGTAACGCATGAATTATAATCGAATCAATAATATAATTTTATATATATATATATATATATATATATGTGTGTGTGTATATAGGTATATATATATATATAATATAAAATGTGTTATGTGTTTTGTGCAACGTTTTTTTTTTTTTTTCTTTTGAATTTCCCTCCCTAGTTCCGCTCCCATGCAGCATTGCTGCTGCAGGGAACGGAACTAGGAAGTCCTCCTACCGACAGACGAGCGGCGGAGATCTCGGCTGGCGGTCACAGCAATGAGAGCTCATCGCTGGATCGCCAGGATAAGGTAAGAGACGCTCCGCTGCGCTGTCTGCATAGCTCTGCCATTCACCCCGAGCGTGACTCGGGGATACCGCTAATAGCAGAAAATTCCTACCCCGAGTCACGCTCGGGGATACCGCTAGAGAGGTATTGCAGCCAGTGGCACAGGGAACATCTCACGAGTAGAAGGAATAATGGATTCAATAAAATTTCAGCAAATTTGGATGGTAACTTGATGCCATCTGTGAAAAAGCTGAAGTTAAAGAGAGGATGGTTTCTACAAATGGATAATGATCCTAAACACACCTCGAAATCCACAGGAGATTACATCAAGAGGCGTAAACTGAAAGTTTTGCCATGGCCTTCACAATCTCCTGACCTCAACATAATTGAAAATCTATGGATAGACTGTAAAAGAGCAGTGCGTGACAGACAGCCCAGAAATCTCAAAGAACTGGAAGACTTTTGTAAGGAAGAATGGGCAAAGATACCTCAAACAAGAATTGAAAGACTCTTGGCTGGCTACAAAAAGCGTTTACAAGCTGTGATACTTGCCAAAGGGGGCAGTACAAGATATTAACTCTGCAGGGTGCCCAAACTTTTGCAGATGCCATTTTTTTGTTTTCTGTTATTTTGAAAGTGTAAATGATGGAAATAAAATCTAACTTTTGTTGACATATTATCAGAATGTCTAATCTGTAATTTGATGCCTTTTGGAGATTTTTCCATCTTTCCTTGGCTTCTTTATGCACATTAATACAAATTTTTACCTGGGGTGCCCAAACTTTCGATCCCCACTGTATGTGTGAACCGGCACTGAAACCATCATACAATATCCACGTGATTATGATACACATTGTGTAGATATGATATGTTGATTTTAAAATGTTCAAATAAAATTGTGTTACTTTTATAATACAATTTTTCTGTGTGGCACCTTAAAAAAAATCCCGGTTGCTTGTCCTTATCAATATTATGTGTTTTTAAATGTTTTTATTCTGTGGGATGTTTTACAATTGGTGATTTATTTTTCATACATATTTGTGGTGCAGATATTTGCTTTAGGAGGTACTTTTCTTATTTATGTGTTCTCTATGTGTTAAGGAGTAGCGTGCAATAAATACCCTGACATCTAGGATGTGACTGATGGAAACGTGAGACTGATAGGCTTTAATTTTACATTTCTATTTGCAGCTTTTCTACGATTTCCAGCGCCTATACAGAGAGCATCTTTATGGAACCCATTCACCTGTCATCCTCCGTGGCAGCCAAGAAGATAATAAATGAAGGTGAGCTTCCAGCTGATATTAAAACGCAGGCCTAAAATATAGCGGGTACAATACATACTGGACATGCAAGCAATACTTGAGATGCCTGGCCCCTCCATCTGTAAAGTCTTCTGCTGGTTTGGGAACCTTTTATACAGTTGTCCTCATAAGTTTACACACCCTGGCAAGATTTATGATTTCTTGGCCATTTTTCCGAGAATATGAATGATAACACAAAAACGTTTCATTCATGGTTAGTGTTTGGCTGAAGCCATTTATTATCAATCAACTGTGTTTACTCTTTTTATATCATAATGACAACAGAAACTACCCAAATGACCCTGATCAAAAGTTTACACACCCTGGTGATTTTGGCCTGATAACATGCACACAAGTGGACACAAAGAGGTTTGAATGGCTATTAAAGGTAACCGTCCTCACCTGTGATCTGTTTGCTTGTAATTAGTGTGTGTGTATAAGAGTCGGTTCACACTATGGCGACACGACTTCAGGGGCGACTAGTGAAGTCGCCGTGCACCGCGACTTCGGCGCGACTTGCACGGACTTCACATAATCAAAGTCAATGCAAGTCGCTCCGACTTCAGTCAAAAGTAGTGCAGGAACCTTTTTCTAAGGCTGGCCATACATTTCCAACTTTTGTTGCACAATTTTCTGTTCGATCTACTACAAACCACATAATGTGAGGTCAAAGCTAACCAACACATTCACTAGTATCCAATTAGGCAGGCCTTCGTACTACATACTTGAAGGTAAATTTCAAGAAAATCTGACAGAAAACTGAAAGAAAATTGTATCATGTATGGCCAGCCTTAGTCGGAGCGACTTGAGTCGCTCCTATTAGAACGGTTCCCATAGCACAGAATGGAGCACGACTTGTCAGGCGACCAAGTCGCCTGACAAGTCGCGGTAGTGTGAACCGGCAGTAAAGGGTCAATGAGTTTCTGGACTCCTGACAGACCCTTGCATCTTTCATCCAGTGCTGCACTGATGTTTCTGGATTCTGAGTCATGCTGAAAGCAAAAGAATCATCAAAGGATCTGTGGGAAAAGGTAGTTGAACTGTATAAAACAGGAAAGGGATATAAAAAGATGTCCAAGGAATTGAGAATGCCAATCAGCAGTGTTCAAACTCTAATCAAGAAGTAGAAAATGAAGGGTTCTGTTGAAACCAAACCACGGTCAGGAAGACCAACTAAAATTTCAGCCACAACTGCCAGGAAAATTGTTCAGGATGCAAAGAAAAACCCACAAATAACTTCAGGTGAAATACAGCACCAAAATAAAGCTCTATTTGTGGGGAAAAAAAAGGACATAAATTTTATTTGGTACAGTGTCGCATGACCGCGCAATTTTCCATTAAAGTAACGCAATGCTGAATCGCAAAAAAAATGGCCTGGTCATTAAGGGGGCAAATCCTTACGGTCCAGAAGTGGTTAAGGATACAACAAAAAAATACTTGCGAGAACATCATGGATGACCCCTGGACATGCCTATTTCACAGAACAAACAGATCCCTAAAGCAATATAGAAATTCGATAGTCCCAAACCTGCTAAATGCAGCGAAAGGGACAATTCCAAAAAAATGGTTTGACATAGAAGCCCCTACCATAAGGGAGTAGAGCGGTAGAGCTGAATATATACAGTCAGGTCCATAAATATTGGGACATGGACACAATTCTAATCTTTTTGGCTCTATACACCACCACAATGGATTTGAAATGAAACAAACAAGATGTGCTTTAACTGCAGACTTCCAGCTTTAATTTGAGGATATTTACATCCAAATCAGGTGAACGGTGTAGGAATTACAACAGTTTGTATACTGTATGTGCCTCCCACTTTTTAAGGGACCAAAAGTAATGGGACAGATTAACAATCATAAATCAAACTTTCACTTTTTAATACTTGGTTGCAAATACTTTGCAGCCAATTACAGCCTGAAGTCTGGAACGCATAGACATCACCAGACGCTGGGTTTCATCCCTGGTGATGCTCTGCCAGGCCTCTACTGCAACTGTCTTCAGTTCCTGCTTGTTCTTGGGGCATTTTCCCTTCAGTTTTGTCTTCAGCAAGTGAAATGCATGCTCAATCGGATTCAGGTCAGGTGATTGACTTGGCCATTGCATAACATTCCACTTCTTTCCCTTAAAAAACTCTTTGGTTGCTTTCGCGGTATGCTTCGGGTCATTGTCCATCTGCACTGTGAAGCTCCGTCCAATGAGTTCTGAAGCATTTGGCTGAATATGAGCAGATCATATTGCCCGAACACTTCAGAATTCATCCTGCTGCTTTTTTTTAGCAGTCACATCATCAATAAATACAAGAGAACCAGTTCCATTGGCAGCCATACATGCCCACGCCATGACACTACCACCACCATGCTTCACTGATGAGGTGGTATGCTTTGGATCATGAGCAGTTCCTTTCCTTCCCCATACTCTTCTCTTCCCATCACTCTGGTACAAGTTGATCTTGGTCTCATCTGTCCATAGGATGTTGTTCCAGAAATGTGAAGGCTTTTTTAGATGTTGTTTGGCAAACTCTAATCTGGCCTTCCTGTTTTTGAGGCTCACCAATGGTTTACATCTTGTGGTGAACCCTCTGTATTCACTGGTGAAGTCTTCTCTTGATTGTTGACTTTGACACACATACACCTACCTCCTGGAGAGTGATCTTGATCTGGCCCATTGTTGTGAAGGGTGTTTTCTTCACCAGGGAAAGAATTCTTCGGTCATCCACCACAGTTGTTTTCCATGATCTTCCGGGTCTTTTGGTGTTGCTGAGCTCACCGGTGCGTTCTTTCTTTTTAAGAATGTTCCAAACAGTTGATTTGACCACCCCTAATGTTTTTGCTATCTCTCTGATGGGTTTGTTTTGTTTTTTCAGCCTAATGATGGCTTGCTTCACTGATAGTGACAGCTCTTTGGATCTCATATTGAGAGTTGACAGCAACAGATTCCAAATGCAAATAGCACACTTGAAATGAACTCTGGACCTTTTATCTGCTCCTTGTAAATGGGATAATGAGGGAATAACACACACCTGGCCATGGAACAGCTGAGCAGCCAATTGTCCCATTACTTTTGGTCCCTTAAAAAGTGGTAGACACATATAAAAACTGTTGTAATTCCTACACCTTTCACCTGATTTGGATGTAAATACAAATTAAAGCTGAAAGTCTGCAGTTAAAGCACATCTTGTTTGTTTCATTTCAAATCCATTGTGGTGTTGTGTAGAGCCAAAAAGATTAGAATTGTGTTGATGTCCCAATATTTATGAACCTGACTTTATATGACATGGAAAACTTGTGCAGCAGAGATGAAGAACAAGTAGGCCCCTTTTACACGGGCTTTCCAATCCGGTCTGCCTTATCGGATGCTCCATGCCCCCCTATGGAGCAGCGGATGTCAGCAGACACATCTCCGCTGACACCCGCTGCTATCCGATCCGATCCTGTCTGTGAAATCCAGACGGATGGAAACCCTATTTTCCATCCCTCTAGAGGATCGGATCAGATGAAAACATACAGGCGGTCCGTTTTCATCCGATCTCCCATAAAGGAGAGAGGGGATCTGTCAGGTCTGTCTCTGCAAAGTAAGCGGAGATGGACCTCTCACCCGCCTGCTCAGCGGGGATCGGCGGATCGATCCCCACTGAGCAAAACGGAGTCCGTCGGGCCCACTGCCCGTGTTAAAGGGGCCATTGACAGTTTCTCCAATATATGGAGAAAATGGACTAACTTCAAAAAGACTAGAGATTACATAGAAATTTGGAAGGATTAGGGGAGTGACTAAGACTGGGGTATGTTAAATCTTCTTAGAAAAAGGAGGGGCAGGACCGCAATAGGGGAATGTAACCAATGTAAGGGGAATTGGGGGATTACGGGTGGTGGGATATAGGGGGTGATAAGAGGAGTTTGTAAAGTGAAAACAGTCCTTGGCTTGTTTTTGATGTTTTATTAGGGGATGATAACTTGGATGGGGTAGGGAATTATGGGATGCCCAATTTGAAAAATGTCCAGAACTATGAACAAAGGGAAACTTCCTATTTACAAGAAGTTCTTTTCTTCCTTCCTCCTGCACAAACTTGGTTTTTCTTTGCACACCACCTGCTGCTCACTCCTATGGGAACTAGCAGGATGGTACTAGTTCAGCAAAGGCCCATTATAGGCAGGAACTTTCAGTCTCCTGACAAAGTAGTGCAATGTGAGTGAACAGCATGGGATTCTTCCTTTTACTTCTCTGTGGCCACTGATCCTAGATCCATTAGCTTGCTGAAAATGCCACCAGCCAGGGCCATCTTACCGAATGGGCACGCTGGGTAGTTGCCCGGGGGCCCCACTTGCCTGGGGGGCCTCACCTGCCCAGCGCCCCAGCCTCAGCCAAGCTTTAGTCCCGATTCCTGTGTGCATCCCACCTGCCAAACTTAGCAGGTGGCAAGCGCCTGTTGGCCCTGCGCTGCTGTCAGGCCACTTGGGCCATGGAGGGGGAGCCCACAACTGCAGGAATGTCTGTCCAACTCCACGGGAACAGGCAAACTTGGAAGCTGTCATTAGCCTGGCACTGCTTTACCAATAAATATTTTTATTCTCGTCAGTGATTGTGTAGGCAGGGCCCCAGTGCACTGCATTGCCCGGGGGCCTATAATGCTCTTAAGATGGCACTGCCACCAGCCACACCTGGCTGATCTTCCTCCTAGTCCTCTTGACTGATTTTCTGCCCCCAGTCCTGCCCGACTGGCTCACACACATGGAGACCTCCCAGGGCAAGGTTAGATGAAGACTTGGCACAAGAGAGGCCTACTACAGATGGCAGTCTCTCCCCTCGTCTGTCCCTGCCCTATGCTGATCTACTCACTGTCTCTCCTTGCTCCTTTCCACTGCCTCTCCAGCATGAATTCTCCTGTGCTAGGATCCTTCCAGACCAGCTTTCCTGAGCACCCAGCCTGAGGCAACCCCCCCCCCAGTAAGGGGTCCTTCAAGGGCCACCTAAAGCTTCTCCTTAGCACTGCTTCTCCATCTTCCACCGACTCTCCTTCTGGCATGGTCTACGTCTATTTATGGGGTTGTCTCAGTCCCCAGCCAGCCTACATCTAGGGATTGGCCGAGGCTCCATAAATTTTCATAGCAGCTCCTCCTAAAACCCTCCCTCCAGTTCTAGAAGGTTCTCCAACCTTCCAGACACCAGGGGGTGGCTGCCAGGATAAGTTACCCAGCCCTAACCCTGACCCAATTCAATGACTCAGGTTATTCCCGGCCAGAATATGCTTTTTGCTACTCTCAATACTAGTAGCACACACAAGAGGGTGCTACATATAACAAATGCTTGTATTTTCTCCCTGTTGGCTTCCAAGGCCATCCTATCTCCCACCTACTGTAAGCTCAGTGCTAATAAGTGTAGTGCTATACCTGTAGGAGCCAATCGTATTTTCCAGGGTCTCTTGTTTCAGCCCCGCAGCCTGGCACACAGTATTTCCCACAGCCAGGGGCACAACTTCCACTCGTTACTCCAATGACCGATCTAGGGGTTGTAGTGATTTTTTGTTGTTTTATTTTAGTTTAGGAACTTAGATAGGAGAAGGAGATAGTAGGATACTCCAATTTGTGTGTGTGTGTGGGGTAGGGAATTGGTGCTGCCCAATAGGGATATACAATGGTGTACTATAAATTATTCAAATCAATGAGAGGTATGATGTTGGAGTGTATAGAATATCAATACATAAATAAAAATATAAATAAATGTAAATAAAAACCACCAATAGCAATCACATAAAATATATAAAAGATATATATATATAAAATCGATAAAGTGCTGAAGTGTAATACAGTGTAGTGACACACTGCTGAGGACGTCTCTGACGAAACGCGTATAGCGTACTTACGTCATTTCCCGATCCGGACTGGCCGTGGAACGCATTGCGTTCCGGAACACTATGCACGAGGACGCTGATCCTGTGTTATTTTCTCCCCCGAGTGGGAGACAATTTACACGCTGTATTCCTATATTGAAAATGTGAGTACCTTTCCTTATTTATTTAAAATAAACTTTACAAAACAGGGTTACACTATTTTGTCCCCCTTGTTTATTTTTACACACTGCACCACCGGAGCATTATCTAAGGACAGCTGAATACCGGAGAACAGTATGGTCCCTTCCCTCTCCCTCTTACACAGAGCTACAAGGAAGTAGAGGACCTCGAGGAACCCTTTATCCTTATGCTGAGGTATGCAGCTACAAAATACCTTGCCTAATACCCCTGTGTGGGGTTGGGCACTCTGGTGAGTGAAAATCTATTACACCCATTAATTTGAGCACTCCTTCTAGTGCACGAAGAAACCTGAACACTATCACTGAAGATTGAACACCTTTACATATGGACTTTCTTGTTTATTGCTACCTTTAAAACTTCTTAACCGGTTGCCGACCGCCGCAAGTACATTTACTGCGGCGGTCAGCCCCGGCCAGACAGAGTGACGTAGGGGTACGTCACTCGCCTGTCACTGACTTGTGAGCCAATAGCGGGCTGGCTCATTCACTTACAAGTCAGTACGTGTGACTGGCGGACCCGATCGTCCGCCGGTCACTCACGATCGCTCAGGTGAAGGGAGAAAGGCAGGCGGCTAATGTAAACAAGCCGCCTGTCATTCTCCCTGGTGTACAAATGGAGATCAGACGGTTCTACTATGTAGGACCGTTGATCTTTGTTTTTACACTAATAGCCATGTCCCTTTACAGTTAGAAGCACGCCCCTAGGACACACTTAACCCCTCCCTCGCCAATACAGTTAACCCCTTCCCTGCCAGTGTCATTTTTGCAGTAAAAGTGCATATGTATAGCACTGATTACTGCAGTAATGTCACTGGTAACCCCAAAAGTGTCAAAAATGTCAGTCAAGGGTCCGATCTTTCCGCCGCAATGTCGCAGTACCGCAAAAAAAATCGCAGATCGCCGCCATTACTCGTTAAATAAAAAACACCAAAAATGACAAAAATCTTTCCCTTTGTTAGTAAACGCGATAACTTTTGCGCAAACCAATCAAAATACGCTTTTTGCGATTTTTTTTACCAAACATATGTAGCATAAAACAAATTGGCCGAAAATGTTAAAAAATTGTGATTTTTACAATTTTTTGGGGGGAATTTCATATAAAAAAATTTGAAAAATATTGTTATTTTTGCAAAATTGACGCTCTTTTTTTGTTTATAGCGCATGATCAAAAAATCGCACAGGTACTCAAATACCACCAAAAGAAAGCTCTATTTGTGGGAAAAAAAGGACGTCAAATTTGTTTAGGTACAGCGTCGCATGACCGCGCAATTGTCTGTTAAAGTCACGCAGTAAAAAATCGCAAAAAACCCCCTGGTCAGGAAGGGGGTAAAATCTTCCGGGGCTTAAGTGGTTAAATAGTCCGTTTAGGTGCACTGTTAATTTTTGCACATAGTCCCTCCCCCACCCTTTATTTGGTACATTGTTATCAAATGCACACCAATTGTTCACTTATCAGTGTTCACACTGGGTGAACACTGCACATCTCCTTTCACCTTCCCTTTTGCACTGTAAAAGCGGTTCACCATTGTCACTTGGTTCATTTACAAATGCTGAGAAAACAATCATAAATATTTTGGCACCATTATCACAACACTGTACTGCACTTTATATCACCCAGCACCTTATATATTTTTATCTAATTATATTGCGATTAATATTGATGATTTTATATATGTATTTTATAAGCTGATACAGATATCATATATTCTGTGGCACAATATCACTGCACTTGATTTTATATATATATATATATATATATATATATATATATATTTTATGTGATTGCTATTGGTGGTTTTTATTTACATTTATTTATATTTTTATTTATGTATTGATATTCTATACACTCCAACATCATACCTCTCATTGATTTGAATAATTTATAGTACACCATTGTATATCCCTATTGGGTAGCGCCAATTCCCTACCCCACACACACACACACCAATTAGATATAGACTTGGCTATAATATAGGGAGGCTGCAGCCCCTTCATTCCCTATATTTCCATAGCGCGGGATCCCCATATATTTAATTAGGATACTCCAATTTAACTATTTACACTTGAGGACAACTTTCTCGGTAGAGCTGTGTAGGAGACTGTACAGGATGGAGTAAAGTCTCTTTCTTTGTAGAGGGAATAGAATAGACTCTGCTCTTCAAGACACCAGCCGGTGTGCCCTTTAGCGTACACCCAGCAACTTACTTCTAGCACCCAGAGGGTTATTCAGCAACACCAGTCTCTAGGATCCGATTTTGGGGGTTGGTCTGTACTCACAAGACCCTGGTCGTAGGTCACCTTCCTCCGTGATACTAGACCAGATCCACCATGGACATCCTCCCTCATTCAGCTCTGGGTTTCAGTATTCTTGGTTCAGGCCCTTAGGTCGCCCACCTGAGGCTGCATGGCAGCTGGGGCTGGGGAGAGGGGACAGGCCCAACTCCCATGTGCTCACTAAATGTAGGGGCACCACTCCCTGTAAGGTGCATCACGCCCTGTAATTTGCTGGGAAGGCATTCATATTCATGCTACTGATCTTCAATGGGTAACTCTTGTTTAAATATATAAAAATACAGAGGAGCCAATCACAGCAACAGCAGCACTATGAGTCACACAGGTTACCTTCACTAAACAATTGAAGCTTTCCACTAAGCAGGAGACCACACTATACTGAACTATCTACAACCTAGCACCTATCTAGAAGGGTGCTAATAAGAGACTTTAACTACTTCCCGCCCTCTCACCGTCAAATAACGGTTGAGCGGTGCGGCTCTCTTTATGGGAGGACGTCATGTTAATGCGGAAGTGGCGTTTATCGGTTCTCCTCGCCTCACACTGACAGAGTGTGTGGCGAGGAGAGAAGATCAGCGGCATCTGCTCACAGGGGAGACCTGTACAGGTAATTAGAGCACTGATCATCTGTGCTCTGATTTCAGTAAAACCACAGCAGTGCCCATCAGTGACACCAATCAGTGCACATCAGTGACAACAATCAGTGCCCATCAGTGACAACAATCAGTGCCCATTGGTGAAACCAATCAGTGCCCATTAGTGATGCCATCTGTGCTGCCTATCAGTGCCACCCATCAGTGCTGCCTAACAGCCTCCACCAGTGCCACCTATCAGTGCCCATCAGTGCCACCTATCAATACTCACTGGTGCCACCTATCAGTGCTCATCAGTGCTGCCTATCAGTGCCCACCAGTGCCACCTATTAGTGCTTATCGGTGCCGCATATCAGTGCCACCCATAATTGCCCATCAGTGTGGCATATTAGTGCCTCCTCATCAGTTCCATCTAATCAGCGCCCTTCAGTGCCGCCTCATCAGCAAACATCAGTGAAGTAGAAAAATTACTTATTTACAAAATTTACTGACAGGAACTAAGAAAACTTTTCTTTTTTTTTCCTCCATATTTTCGGTCTTTTTTCTTTTTTTTTTAATTAAAAAATAAAAACCCAGCAGTTATTGAATACCACCAAAAAAAAGCTATAGTTGTGCGGAAAAAATTATAAAAAGTTCATCTGGGTACAGTGTTGCATGACTGCGCAATTGCCATTCAAAGTGTGAGAGTGCTGAAAGCTGAAAACTGGCCTGGACAGGAAGGGGGTGAAAGTGCCCGGTAGGCAAGTGGTTAAAAAAAACGGTTTTATAACAAAAGTGCTGTCAGGGTGATGCTTGAATTTTCTCCCTGTTGGGTTCGAAGGCCGTCCTATCTCCCAGCTGAGCTCAGTGCTAATAAGAGACTTTAATGTGTTATATAACAAAGGTGCTCTCTGTAATTTCTCCTTGTCTGGTTACAGTGGTTGTAAAGTTAAACTTTTATATGTCCATAATGAGCAACATATGACGTCTCTATAATTTGACAGTCCTATATAAATAGGATTGCACAGCCTATTGCATTAGGGTGTGCACCCCAAATCTCAAACACATGCATGTGTATATATATATATGTATATATATACTGACAGTGTCAGTAGGGCAGTGGATGGTGTCAGTAGAGCAGTGGATGGTGTCAGTAGGGCAGTGGATGGTGTCAGTAGGGCAGTGGATGGTGTCAGTAGAACAGTGGATGGTTTTAGTAGAGCAATGGACGGTGTCAGTAGAGCAGTGGATGGTGTCAGTAGGACAGTGGACGGTGTCAGTAAGGCACTGGATGGTGTCAGTAGGGCAGTGGATGGTGTCAGTAGGGCAGTGGATGGTGTCAGTAGGGCATTGGATGGTGTCAGTAGGGCACTGGATGGTGTCAGTAGAGCAGTGGATGGTGTCAGTAGAGCAGTGGATGGTGTCAGTAGGGCAGTGGATGGTGTCAGTAGGGCAGTGGATGGTGTCAGTAGAACAGTGGATGGTTTTAGTAGAGCAATGGACGGTGTCAGTAGAGCAGTGGATGGTGTCAGTAGGACAGTGGACGGTGTCAGTAAGGCACTGGATGGTGTCAGTAGGGCAGTGGATGGTGTCAGTAGGGCAGTGGATGGTGTCAGTAGGGCATTGGATGGTGTCAGTAGGGCACTGGATGGTGTCAGTAGAGAAGTGGACAGTTTTAGCAGAGCAGTGGATGGTGTCAGTAGAGCAGTGAATGGTGTCAGTAGGGCACTGGATGGTGTCAGTAGAGCAGTGGATGGTGTCAGTAGAGCAGTAGATGGTGTCAGTAGGGCACTGGATGGTGTCAGTAGAGCAGTTGACAGTTTTAGCAGAGCAGTGGATGGTCTCAGTAGGGCAGTGGATGGTGTCAGTAGGGCAGTGGACGGTGTCAGTAGAGCAGTGGATGGTGTCAGTAGGGCAGAGATTGGTGTCAGTAGAGCAGTGGACAGTGTCAGTAGAGCAGTGGACGGTGTCAGTAGGGCAGTGGACGGTGTCAGTAGAGCAGTGGATGGTGTCAGTAGTGCAGTGGACAGTGTCAGTAGTGCAGTGGATGGTGTCAGTAGAGCAGTGGATGGTGTCAGTAGGGCAGTGGATGGTGTCAGTAGGGCAGTGGATGGGGTCAGTAGGGCACTGGATGGTGTCAGTAGGGCAGTGGATGGTGTCAGTAGAGCAGTGGATGGTGTCAGTAGGGCACTGGATGGTGTCAGTAGGGCAGTGGATGGTATCAGTAGGGCACTGGATGGTGTCAGTAGAGCAGTGGACAGTTTTAGCAGAGCAGTGGATGGTGCAGTGGCGTCCTGTCTATAGGGGGGGCGCAGGGGCGCCGTCCACTCCCAAAAAAAAAAAAGAAAAGAAAGATTAAAAAAAGGGAAAAAAAGATAAAAAAAAAAAAATCAATTTTTAGCCCACTAGGGGCGCCGGACTTAGTAGTGGCTATGGGGGGGGGGGGTTTCCACCCCACGTGCGGCGGGCTGAGGCTAAGGTCATCTATTCCCTGACGATGTTCAGTGCTTATAATGGCTGACATCTCAGCTCTGGCGGGGAGAGAATAAATATCTTATACAAAAGAGTCATCGGGTGCGCCACTTGCAGAGTTCACCTTTTAACCAGTTCTGGACCGGAAGGTTTTACCCCCTTAATGACCAGTCCATTTTTTGCAATTCGGCACTGTTTTACTATAATGGACAATTGCGCCGTTGTGGAATGCGGTACCCAAATAGAATGGGTGTCCTTTTTTTCCCACAAATAGAGCTTTCTTTTGGTGGAATTTGATCACCTCTGACATTTTTATTTTTTGCGTTATAAACAAAAAAGGAGCGACAATTCTGAAAAAAAAAAAAAAAAACAATATTTTTTTACTTCCTGCTATATAACATTCCCATTAAAAATAATGTAAAATTCTAAAATTTTCATCTGGCCAATTTGTATTCTGCTACATATTTTTGGTAAAAAAAAAAATACCAATAAGCGTATTTTGATTGGTTTGTACAAAAGTTATCGCGTCTACAAACTAGGGGAAAGATTTATGTCATTTTTATTTATTTATTTTTTACTAGTAATGGCGGTGATCTGCGATTTTTAGCGAGACTGCGACATTGCAGCGGACAGATCGGACCCCTAACTGACATTTTTGACACTTTTGGGGGGACCAGTGACATTACTACAGTAATCAGCGCTAAAAATATGCACTGTACTAATGACTCTGGCAGGGAAGGGGTTAACACCAGGGGCGATCAAAGGGTTAAATGTATGCCTAGGGGGTGCTTACTAACTGTGAGGGGGAGGGTCTTATAGAATCAATACAGAGACCTGTGATCCTAAATAGGAGGAGCACAGGAGCTCTGCATTGATTCCTGAGAGAACAACGGTCCTCTGTGTTAACAACGGCAGACCGCCGTTCCAGTGACGGCTGGTGCTCCATGGGCCGGGGGGGCAGACCAACCGCACCATACCCCCCCCCGGACCACACCAGGCCGCACACCATCCCCCCCCCCCCCAGAGAGACAGGAGAGGAGAGGACAGACAGGATGGAAAGGAACCCCCCCCCGCTCACTCACCCTGCCTGGATGCAGCAGCAGGCGGCGATGGCGGCTTCGGCTTCTTCCCCCATCTTCTGCGTCTCCTCCCTCCTCCTCCATGCCCAATGGGATGGCTTCTTCTTTTGGCCAATCGGGAAACGGGTCTCAAGACCCGCTCTCTGATTGGCCAGGAGCAGGATCCGTGTGACAATAGAGAATTTTCATTCGCTATTGTCACACAACTGGGTGGGCTCAGGGCGCACTGCTCTGCGCCCCGAGCCCACCCTTTTTTTTAGCCTGTAGGAGCCTGTGGCTCTAATCACATGGTTAGATTAGGGGGCCGGACGCATGGATAGGGGGGGCGGTGCCCCTGCACCCCGTATGACCAGCCGCCACTGCGCCGTTTTCTCTTCACGGGGAGCGATCGCTGGCGACTGGGTGCAGGCGTACACCTCCCGCTGTGCGCGCGTGCACACAGGATCGCTTCCTCGAACTGCCGTACAGGTACACCGATTCACGAGAACCTGCCGGCCTGCCCCTGTATAACTGCCGCGGCTGGTCGGCAAGTGGTTAAGATGCGACCGAGTGTAGTTCCAATGTTAATTGTAGCTGCTTGTTTGGCTATAAAAGCACTAAAGCAGGAGCCAGTGAATTAGAGGGAACCTTGACTTCCAGACAGGAACATGATAGTAAATGTCAGTGTAATAAATGCTGCCTATGTGAGACTTGGTGCCGGGCCAGAACACAATGAGGAATTCTCAGAGAACACACAGACATATTAATATAACACACGAGGGGGGTGAGCGGAGAGGAAACCTAGGAAAAAAAATAGCAAAAATGAATAATCAAATCATTGTATCATCTTTAATGCAAGCTTCGTTGGTAACTGTAATAACACGATACAAAGAGGACTGAGCAATAAACAATACTGTATATACAACATAGAAAAATACTTTTTTCAAAAAGGAAAGGACGTCTAAAAATAAAAAAACAAGATATTTTCACTTTGTAATTTTTTTATTGGATGGCATTTTTTTCCCTTGCATGTGATTGGGTATTCTTTGCAGAGTGAAGCTTTACCTAATTTACTAAGCTCTGGAGAAACTGCACTTTGCAAAGTGCACAGTCTTTTTTGCCTTAAGTAAATAACCCCTTTAGTTCTAGCTGGTTGCTGGCAAGTTGAATCACATGCTGGCTTCTTATAGCTGTTGGGGACTTGGTTGAAGACATTGTTGGGGACTTGGTTGGAGACATTGTTGGGGACTTGGTTGGAGACATTGTTGGAGACTTTGTTGGGGACTTTGTTGGGGACTTGGTTGGAGACATTGTTGTGGACTGGTTTGGAGACTTTGTTGGGGACTTGGTTGGAGACATTGTTTTGTTGGGGACTTGGTTGGAGACATTGTTTTGTTGGGGACTTGGTTGGAGACATTGCTTTGTTGGGGACTTGGTTGGAGAGATTGTTTTTTGTGGACTTGGTTGGATACATTGTTGTGGACTTGGTTGGATACATTGTTGTGGACTTGGTTGGAGACATTGTTGTGGACTGGGTTGGAGACTTTGTTGGGGACTTGGTTGGAGACATTGTTTTGTTGGGGACTTGGTTGGAGACATTGTTTTGTTGGGACTTGGTTGGAGAGATTGTTTTGTTGTGGACTTGGTTGGATACATTGTTGTGGACTTGGTTGGAGACATTGTTGGGGACTTGGTTGGAGACATTGTTTTGTTGGGGACTTGGTTGGAGACATTGTTTTGTTGTGGACTTGGTTGGAGACATTGTTGTGGACTTGGTTAGAGACATTGTTGGAGACATTGTTGTGGACTTGGTTGGAGACATTGTTGGAGACATTGTTGGGGACTTGGTTGGAGACATTGTTGGGGACTTGGTTGGAGACATTGTTGGGGACTTGGTTGGAGACATTGTTGGGGACTTGGTTGGAGACATTGTTAGGGACTTGGTTGGAGACATTGTTAGGGACTTGGTTGGAGACATTGTTGGGGACTTAATTGGGGACATTGCTCCCAGTTCTGAATGCATTGTACCGCTGCTACAAAGCCAAACCTTCCTTGTGTTAGGTTATGTTCACACATGTGCGTGCAAAATCACACTCATTCCCGCAATGCACAAAAACACACAACTGTGCCATTCGTTTTTACCACCACCCCCAAACATCTTTATAACATGTGCGCGTGTAAGTGCGGAGAAATCTTTTAAAAAAAGGGTCAAAGTCCAAGGACTTCTTTTGCACATTTCTAGTACATCAGAATTAATCGATTTTCAGATATATATTATAGTTTGTGCAAGGACAGGCAGTGAGACACCAGCTGGTATCACAGCCAGATACAACCCCCACATTATTTAGTGAATAAACCCCCACATCACCATTTAGGGAATACCCCCCCCCCCCTTCACCATTTAGCGAATAAACCACCACAACCCCATTTAGTCAATAAACCCCCACAGTATAACCGAGTGCAGTGAGATGTAAAATTTTATCTTCATCTTCAGCCAATTGGGTTACACCTAAAAACCCGCATGTCAGGATGCAGGCAGCCAATCAGATTCCCCCAGACAAAGAAGCGTCTGGTGAAAGGAATCCATTGGACAGCAGATTTTTATTTTTTATTTCTGCATTCTGTAACAGCGCTGTAAATCCTGAGATTTCATTGGTCAGGAACACGGCTGGTACAGAATGAAGAAATAAAAAATAAAAATGACACTGTGCTCTATATAGCTACCAACGGTCCTGATTTTATTAAAACAAGTCCTTATGGTGGTAAATTAGTAAACTGTGAGAAGTAATTAAAGTGCCAAATATAATCTATATAATAAAAGAATAGAACCTGAACCATTCTCTGATTATATAGATTATATATATATAACACCTTCATTAATTCTCACAGTTTACTAATTTACCAGCATAAGGACTTGTTTTAGCGTAAACAGCATTCACATCACACATGTGAGGTATCGCCGCAAACGTTATTGTGGGAGCAATAATTCTAGTACTAGACCTCCTCTGTAACTCTAAACTGGTAAGCTGTAAAACTTTTTAAAGCGTTGCCTATGGAGATTTTAAGTACTGAAGTTTGGCACCATTCCACAAGTGTGCGCAATTTTAAAGCGTGACATGTTAGGTTTCTATTTATTCAGTGTAACATAATTTTTTACATTTTACAACAAAAAAAGTCGGGCTAACTTTAGTGTTTTTTTGTTTTTTTTTATTTCTTAACTAGTTTTGTTCCCAAAAAAAAAAAGTGTTTGAAAAATTTCTGCGCAAATACAATGAGACAGAAAAAGTTGCAAAGACCACCGTTTTATAACCATTTTGGTTAGCAAAGAAATTATGATTTTTACGTGTAGAAGAGAAGTGTCAGAATGGGTGGCAAGTGGTTAATTACCATAAGTATGTAATATACAAATAATTATTATTTATTGTTTTAAGGTAATTTACTATATTTAAAAAAAAACTGTACTCAAGCAGGTGGCTTAACGGACAAATTACTGAAGTTTTAAGTTATAACTTCAAGCCAGTAATTTCACAGTAAATCGATAAATAATAAATTATTATGTTGTTACATATAGCATAATAATATATTATTTTATTTAATTAAAAAGGTACTTTTTCAGCAGCAGATTCTCCCTCTTAACTGTGTGAGAAAACATGGCATTATGGGTAAACCTTATACCCATAAATCCATGATTTTTCCTTGTATTTTGGAGGGCTGGGCTGGAAGGGAGCATTTTTCTTTTAGACACACGCCCCCTTCTGTGACACTGCAGTGAGAGGAGAGCCTCCACTGCAGCATTTTCATTGGACAGCTTGGACCAATGGTGCTTTATAATTGGTCCAAGGCTCCAAGCTGTCCATTCAGCTCAGTGCCTCTGACAAGAAGTCATCCTCTCAGTCTAATGCAAACAGCGTGTGCTAACTTGTATATAAACTGGCCGCGCTGTATGTAGCGTCTGACAGGCTACGCAAGGAGCCCCGTATCTCCGGAATCATAGGTACTAGGAGCCCAAAATTTTGACCAGTGGTGGGGCTGCGACCCTCGAAGCTCGATCGTTTTTTTGGGGGGTTTTTTTATGTTCATAGCAGGTGACGCTCTCCCCTGACTGCACATCCCTGAGTTTGTGGACTCTATAACTTTGCTACAGACTAAATAATATACACTGATTTGGGTTACTTTAACCAAATAAATGTAGCAGAATACAGTTTGTCCTAAATTTATGATGAAAGATTTTTTTTTTTTTTGCAAATTTTAACAGAAACAAGGAAAACCACATTTTTTAACCACTTAAGCCCCGTAAGATTTTACCCCCTTCCTGACCAGGGCCTAGTTTGCGATTCGGCACTGCGTGACTTTAACAGAGAATTGCACGGTCATGCGACGCTGTACCCAAATGAAATTGACGTCCTTTTTTCCCACAAACAGAGCTTTCTTTTGGTGGTATTTGATCACCTGTGCGGTTTTTGATCATGCGCTATAAACAAAAAAAGAGCGACAATTTTAAAAAAAAAATAACAATATTTTTCACATTTTTTCATATGAAATCCCCCCCCCAAAAAAATGTAAAAATGAACATTTTTTAACATTTTAGGCCAATTTGTTTTCTGCTACATATGTTTGGTAAAAAAAAAATTGCAATAAGCGTATTTTGATTGGTTTGCGCAAAAGTTATTGCGTTTACTAACTAAGGGAAAGATTTTTGTCATTTTTATTGTTTTTTTTTTAACGAGGAATGGCGGCGATCTGCGATTTTTTTGGCGGGACTGCGACATTGCGACGGACAGATCGGACCCTTGACTGACATTTTTGGCACTTTTGGGGGTACCAGTGACATTACTGCAGTAATCAGTGCTATACATATGCACTGTTACTGTAAAAATGACACTGGCAGGGAAGGGGTTAACTTTATTGGAGAAGGAGGGGTTAAGTGTGTCCCTAGGGGCGTGCTTCTTACTGTAAAGGGATGTCGCTGTGTGTGTAACTACAGAGATATATGATCATACATACCCTGTTTCCCTGAAAATAAGCCCTACCCCGAAAATAAGACCTAGCATTATTTTTCGGGAATGTCTGCAATAAAAGCCCTACCCCGAAAATAAGCCCTAGTTAAAGTTGTTGTAAAAACATGTAATCTATTTTGTAAAAAGATTATATAATGTGCAGTGTGTCTCCTTTTTGTAACTTTATTGTGGCAAATACCTTATTTACCGCGCTGCTGGGCGCTCACGTGACCCGCCGGATATCTTCTCCTCTCCTCCCGGCTGGGGTCAGCTGTCTCTTCCTCTTCAGTGCTCAGAGCAGGGAAGAAGAGCTTTCGGCGGGTCACGTGAGCGCCCAGCAGTGCGGTAAATAAGGTATTTGCCACAATAAAGTTACAAAAAGGAGACACACTGCACATTATATAATCTTTTTACAAAACCGATACATAATTTTACGATACGTTAACCATTGTTTATTTTTGGGATTACAGAATGTCATAATGCTGACTCCTGAGCTGATAGGGGGAGAGAGGGAGAGAAGACAGAGGACACAGGAACTTTTTTAAAAAAATTTTATTGTTTTATTCCAGGTGTTTTAGAACACAGAGAGGGATAAATAAAGAAGACATCCCCTGAAAATAAGCCCTAGTGTGTTTTTTGTAGCCAAAATTATTATAAGACCCGGTCTTATTTTCGGGGAAACACGGTAGCAGGATCCTATGATCTCTGCACTTACACAGGGGAGAATGACAGGCATAGTTACATAGTTACATAGTTAATGAGGTTGAAAAAAGACATCAGTCCATCCAGTTCAACCTATGATGTGTGTGTGTGTGTTTGCTGTTAACCGTACATTGTATACCCCTGTATGTTGTGGTCTCTAAGGTGTCCATCTAATAGTTTTTTGACACTATCAATGCTCCCTGCTGATACTACTGCTTGTGGAAGAGAATTCCACATCCTTACTGCTCTTACAGTGAAGAACCCCTTACGCATTTTAAGGTTAAACCGCCTTTCCTCTAGTTTTAGTGAGTGGCCACGTGTCTTATTGTATCTCCTTTCTCTGTTTGTTTACATTAGCCGCCTGCCTTTCTCCCTCTGTAACGGACGATCGCGAGTGACCGGCGGACATCAGGTCCGCCGGTCACACTCGCGGGGAAGTTAGGGAGCGAGCGGGGGCGGGAGCGCGCCTCCGGCGGTGCGCGCTCGCCCCCTATTGGCTCGCAGGCAAGTGACGTACCCATACGTCACTTTGCCTGCACGGGGCTGACCGCCACAGTATATGTACTTGCGGCAGTCGGCAAACGCTTAAAAAAATTTGTGCTATTTTTTAGTTTATTTAGCAAAAAATATAAGAATCTGTGGCAATTAAATACCACCAAAAAAAAGCTCTATATATCTGAAAAAAATGCTAAAAATGTCATATGGGTGCAGTATTGCATGAAAGTGTGAGAGCGCTGAAAGCTGAAAATTGGCCTGGACAGGAAGGGGGTGAAAGTGCCCGGTCAGGAAGTGGTTATAGGTGTGGTGGGAGTACAGGTCCTCTTTAGCTGAGTACTGGTACCCCACATTGTTGCAATCATCAGCCACAGGTCACATGACTTCCTTCATTACAGAGCTGAAAACGAAAGAAGTGAAGATACAGCCGTTGAGCCCAGAGTTCCTGGAGACCCCTGAACAGCTTCTGGTGGAGGACCTCTACAACCGAGTCAAGGACAAGATCGATGACCGCAGCTTGTTCAACACCCCCTGTGTGATGGACCTACAGAGAGAACTACTGAAAGACCACATGGACCACCCCCTGAATGAGGTGGACGAAGTCTGGCCTAATGTTTTCATCGCTGAAAAGTGAGTTCACACTGTCAGACTGAGATAGACAAATAGATACAGTAGATAGGTAGGTCAGGCCGCCTTTTCCCTTATGTGGACCTCATGTGCAGGTTGCAGGTCATCATGGTTGTTCAACCCAAACCAGTACTGTCCCCTGCATGGATGGTGGTCTGAGGCCTAAGCTTTCCATCCTCCTGACCTGTATACAGTTAATCCCCTCTTTGCCTGGAGTACACCCACACTTTGTCCAAGGGTAGATTTCCAAGCAGGGCTGCCATCAGGGGGGGGGGGACAGCCTATACACATGTAGGGGGCCCGGACGTTCCGAGGACCCCGGCTGCCCAGAACACAACCAACCAGTTGTTGCTGTAGTAAATAGCAATTGCTAAAGCAGGGCAGCCGCAGAGTAAGCTGATGCAGCCGAAGGGATGTCTCTTTGCTGGACTGCGCTGTTTCTTTGCTGAAAATATGAGGCTGTCTCTTTTTTAGATTGGGATGTCTATTTGCTGAATATATGAGGTCGTCTCTTTGCTAGATTGTGATGTCTCTTTGCTAAATATTTGAGGCCGGTTCTTTACTGGACTGGGATGTCTCTTTGCTGAATATATGAAGCCGTAACTTTGCTGGATTGGGATGTCTCTTTGCTGAATATATGAGGCCGTAACTTTGCTGGATTGGGATGTCTCTTTGATGGATTGGAATGTCTCTTTGCTGAATATATGGGAATGGTTCTTTCCTGGATTGGATAGATTTTCATATATTAAGTTGTAAGAGTGTTAAAATAAAAGTGGGTGCACTGAAGGACTCGGTGGGAAGGCCAGTGGGCGAAATCGGTGGGACGGCCAGAGGGCAGGCCCTGCGGAATGTTGGTGGTCAGGCCCGGAGGGGCCCAGGCCTAAAGCTGTGTGAGGGGCCCTAAAATTTCTGATGGCTGCCCTGCTTCCAAGACCAAGACATCAAAGTTTCCACCAGTAGACAAATCTCTCACTCCACCTTCCAGGCATTGGCTGTGTTAAAACTTCACCCATTAGAATATCACATGGAGGCCTCTCATTGCAATAAACTTTTTTTTTGCTTAGGTAACCCTGCCAACGAACAGTCCAAATATTAGCACTAACACATCCCAAATACGGGTGTAAAAAGACTTAGGTAAGCCCATGAGGTATCTTGTGGCTTTCAGCTAAGGTTGTAAACTTGCACTCTGAGTTCCCTGCTGTACCTCCTTCCATTAGTCTCCCAGTCCTCCTGGAGGGAAGAACAAAGGGACACACCAGTCCCCCACTTTGTCAGGTTCTGGCTCCAGCACCGGAGATCTTAAACGGTAACTTCACTTTCGTGGGGATAAAAAAAGCAGAGATACTCCCAATTGGAAATTGTGTCTAAAGGGATGCAGACCCTGCCACCTTCCTCATTAGAGCCCTGCAGGTGCAGTAGCTGATAGATAATTATGAAACCACTCCCATTAGATTAGTTTCGCACATGGACACAGACAAACACACAGTGATCTCTTCAGAATAACAAAAGGTGGAAATCTGCAACAAAGGGGTCAATTCACCAACGTTTACCGCATGCGATAACACAGTCATGTAAGAAAAAGTAAATTCACAAAAAAAATAACGATTATGTGGTATTTACCGCAAAGTGAAAAATGTGCTGATAAATATTGCCAGAATACCATGCGGTAAGCTCTTAAGTCCAATTCACAAACGGAACAGAGAGTAAAAAACATATTTATCACCAAGGTTTTCTTGGCGGTATTGCATACGATATTTGTCAGAAACAGTGTGGGGGTCTCCCCTCAAAAGCTGGTTGCTAAGGAGTGGGTTGAGAAGCCGGCCAGATAGACAGACACCGTAGATAGATAGATAGATACCGTAGATAGATAGATAGATAGATAGATAGATAGATAGATAGATAGATAGATAGATAGATAGATAGATAGATAGATAGATAGATAGACAGACAGACAGACAGACAGACAGACAGACAGACAGACAGACAGACAGACAGACAGACAGATAGACAGATAGACAGACAGACAGACAGATAGACAGACAGACAGACAGACAGACAGACAGACAGACAGACAGATAGACAGATAGACAGATAGACAGATAGATAGATAGATAGATAGATAGATAGATAGATAGATAGATAGATAGATAGATAGATAGATAGATAGATAGATAGATAGATAGATAGATAGATAGATAGATAGAGTGCCTTGCGAAAGTATTCGGCCCCCTTGAACTTTGCGACCTTTTGCCACATTTCAGGCTTCAAACATAAAGATATAAAACTGTAATTTTTTTTGAAGAATCAACAACAAGTGGGACACAATCATGAAGTGGAACGAAATTTATTGGATATTTAAAACTTTGTTAACAAATAAAAAAGCATCATGAAGAACAAGGAACACACCAGGCAGGTCCGAGATACTGTTGTGGAGAAGTTTAAAGCCGGATTTGGATACAAAAATATTTCCCAAGCTTTAAACATCCCAAGGAGCACTGTGCAAGCGATAATATTGAAATGGAAGGAGTATCAGACCACTGCAAATCTATGAAGACCTGGCCGTCCCTCTAAACTTTCAGCTCATACAAGGAGAAGACTGATCAGAGATGCAGCCAAGAGGCCCATGATCACTCTGGATGAACTGCAGAGATCTACAGCTGAGGTGGGAGACTCTGTCCATAGGACAACAATCAGCCGTATACTGCACAAATCTGGCCTTTATGGAAGAGTGGCAAGAAGAAAGCCATTTCTTAAAGATATCCATAAAAAGTGTTGTTTAAAGTTTGCCACAAGCCACCTGGGAGACACCAAACATGTGGAAGAAGGTGCTCTGGTCAGATGAAACCAAAATCAAACTTTTTGGCAACAATGCAAAACGTTATGTTTGGCGTAAAAGCAACACAGCTCATCACCCTGAACACACCATCCCCATTGTCAAACATGGTGGTGGCAGCATCATGGTTTGGGCCTGCTTTTCTTCAGCAGGGACAGGGAAGATGGTTAAAATTGATGGGAAGATGGATGGAGCCAAATACAGGACCATTCTGGAAGAAAACCTGATGGAGTCTGCAAAAGACCTGAGACTGGGACGGAGATTTGTCTTCCAACAAGACAATGATCCAAAACATAAAGCAAAATCTACAATGGAATGGTTCACAAATAAACAAATCCAGGTGTTAGAATGGCCAAGTCCAGACCTGAATCCTATCGAGAATCTGTGGAAAGAACTGAAAACTGCTGTTCACAAACGCTCTCCATCCAACCTCACTGAGCTCGAGCTGTTTTGCAAGGAGGAATGGGCAAAAATTTCAGTCTCTCGATGTGCAAAACTGATAGAGACATACCCCAAGCGACTTACAGCTGTAATCACAGCAAAAGGTGGCGCTACAAAGTATTACCTTAAGGGGAGTGAATCATTTTGCACACCCAATTTTTCCGTTTTTTATTTGTTAAAAAAGTTTGAAATATCCAATAAATTTCGTTCCACTTCATGATTGTGTCCCACTTGTTGATTCTTCACAAAAAATTACAGTTTTATATCTTTATGTTTGAAGCCTAAAATGTGGCAAAAGGTCGAAAAGTTCAAGGGGGGCGAATACTTTCGCAAGGCACTGTAGATAGATAGATAGATATACTGTAGATAGATACTGTAGATAAATAGATATACTGTAGATAGATATACTTTAGATAGATAGATAGATAGATAGATAGATAGATAGATAGATAGATAGATAGATAGATAGATAGATAGATAGATAGATAGATAGATAGATAGATACTGTAGATAAATAGATATACTGTAGATAGATACTGTAGATAGATATAGATGTCACAGATGATGTTTCCGGGGACAGGGCGCACAGCTCGGTAATAAACGTCTATAGAAGTGTAATGGCACACTGCGGTCACCTTTATTCGGCACATTATGGTGTAATCAGGCCGGAGATTTCTCATTGCCGGACTGTGTCATTGGGAAGGCTGATCTCTGGAAAGCGGCTCTATTCACCAATAATGTTCCAGGGGAAAGCAGCAGGCCAGGCGCAGACAATGAGGCCACGCTGTCACTGACAATGGTAATGATGGAACTGTGTATATATATACAATAATCGCTAACACAGAACACGCCGCAATCGTTAATACGAAACTCATTCCAGATAGAAATACAAGATTTCACTTTTTCCGCCTGTTTCATTGCAGCTTCATTTTCTTGGTTATATTTCATTACTTTTCTTTCTCCTATTTCAAGCTTCTCCTTTGCTTTGTTGCGCCCTTCCCTCTCCCTCCCAGAACAAATGACAGCTGGAATCAACAGAACATGATTGTAAATGCCGTCATGGACAGTGCAGCTCACAGACACCTCACTATAATAGCAGTGTGCATAGGGAAATTGTTATAAAAAGGTATCTCTGAAATTCAGGATTTTTTTTTTTTTTTTTTACAGTTTTTGCAATGGTAAAGAATAGCCCTGTCATCACTATGTCTCAGCTAATCAGGCTCCACCAATACCTAAAACGTTACTTTTGGGTGGACTGACCCTTTAAATCCATAGGAGGGGTGTCAGGGGACCACATGACCTTTTACAGGTGCCTGACTTTCTTTTGTATTTTAGGAGCGTGGCTGTCAACAAGGGGCGCCTGAAGCGGATGGGCATCACTCACATTCTGAATGCCGGCCACAACACAACAGTGTTTACGGGGCCAGAATTCTACACAGGAATGGAGGTTCACTACATGGGCGTTGAAGTCGATGACTTTCCCGAATGCGACATATCAAAGTTTTTCAGACCGGCTGCTGAGTTCCTCGATGAAGCTTTGCTCACCTACAGGGGTAATTTTAATTTGTGTGTGCACATTCATGTTTATATTAAAGGATAATTCAAGAGAAAGGAGAGGAGTGGAGAGGACGAGACCTGAGAGGAGAGAAAATGAGAGAAGGAAATAGGTGGAGGAAACAAAAGATGAGAAAAAAGAGAATGGTGGAGAGCATACGGGAGGAGAGGAGTGGAGAGGACAAGACCTAAGAGGAGAAGAGAGAACGTGAGAGGAGACAGTTGGAGGAAACAAGAGATGAAAGAAAGAAAGAGCGGTGGAGGGAACACAGGAGGAGTGGAGTGGAGAGGACAAGACATGAGAGTAGTGAAAGGAACAAAAAATGAGAGGAGGAGAGAGGAGTAGAGGACACATAAATATAGAAGATGCAGGGGACAAAAAATGATAGGAGGATATGAGGAGCGTAGAGGACAAAAGATGAAGGGAAGAGAGAAGATGAGAGGAGGGGACAAGAAATAAGTAAAAGAGAGAGGAGATGAGTGGAGGGTAAAAGAGAATAGAGGAAGAGAAGGGACAAGGATGAGCGAGGAAAGGAGAAGAGAAGATAAGTGGTGGGTACAAGAGAGGGGGGAGTGGAGAGAATAAGAGATTTAAAGCGGAGTTCCACCCAAAAGTGGAACTTCCGCTTTAGGTAGTCCTAACCCCCTGACATGCCACATTTGGCATGTCATTTTTTTTGGGGGGGGGGAGCGAGTACCTAGTTTTGACAGGTACCCACTCCCACTTCCGCTCAGAGCGCCGCGGCACCCTGAGCGGAAGTTCTCCTCTCCCCCTCCCTCCCTGCAATCTTCTGGGACATGTCAGGGGTCCCAGAAGATTGCCGGCCAATCAAGACGTGCAGCGCAACTTGCGCATTCGCAGTGCGTACCCGGCTGTGAAGCTGCAAGCTGTGCCCACACCAGTGATGCTGGCGCCGCCGAGACCAGAGGGAGAGGATCGAGGCTTCGCTGGATCGTGGGACAGGTGAGTGTATGTTTATTTAAAAGTCAGCAGCTACACTTTTTGTAGCTGCTGACTTTTAATAAACACAGAAAAGTCTGGAACTCCGCTTTAAGTATAGGATGGGGAGAGAAAGAGGGACAGGGAAGACAAAGATGAGGAATGGAGGGTACAGGAGATGAGTGGAGGGTACAAGAGGATAGAGGAAGGGAAAGGACAATGATGAGCGAGGAAAGGAGAAGAGAAGATAAGTGGTGGGTACAAGAGAAGGGGGAGTGGAGAGAATAAGAGATATAAGTATAGGATGGGGAGAGGAAGAGGGACAGGGAAGACAAAGATGAGGAATGGAGGGTACAGGAGATGAGTGGAGGGTACAAGAGGATAGAGGAAGGGAAAGGACAATGATGAGCGAGGAAAGGAGAAGAGAAGATAAGTGGTGGGTACAAGAGAAGGGGGAGTGGAGAGAATAAGAGATATAAGTATAGGATGGGGAGAGGAAGAGGGACAGGGAAGACAAAGATGAGGAATGGAGTGTACAGGAGATGAGAAGAGTGGAAGGGAAAAGAGATGTGAGAACAGGGTAGGGTTGGAGAAGATAGAAACTAGGAAGAATAGAGGAGAGTAGGGTAATGAACAGGAGATCAGAGGATGGGAGAGGAGAGGCAGGGCTGGCCTTAGGTGTTCAGGCGCCCTGTGCGAGCTAATCCTGTGGCGCCCCCCCCCCCCCCCACCGCACGCGTGAACCCCCCCGCACATTTTCTTGCACTTTTTTGCACTTTATTTGACTTTTCTTTTTTATGATCACTAATAACTTAGCCCCCCTTACATTAGAGACCCCTCACAGAGCCCCCCTTACATCAAATACCCCTTTACATTAGAGATCCCCACAGAGCCCCCCCCTTACATCAAAGACCCCCTTACATTAGAGACCCCCACAGAGCCCCCCCTTACATCAGAGACTCCCCACACAGAGCCCCCCTTACATCAGAGACCCCCACACAGAGCTCCCCTTACATCAGAGACCCCCCCACACAGAGCCCCCCTTTACATCAGAGACTCCCCACACAGAGCCCCCCTTACATCAGAGACCCCCACACAGAGCTCCCCTTACATCAGAGACCCCCCCACACAGAGCCCCACTTACATCAGAGACCCCCACACTGAACCTCCAGGCCGCGGTCGCCGCTTACCTCCCGCTGTGCGGCCGGATCATCTGCGAGCTGTGATGGCCGCACGGCGCCCCTGTTGCCCATGGCGCCTTGTGCGGCCGCACAGCTCGCACACCCCAAAGGCCGGCCCTGAGGAGAGGAAAGAAGGATAGGGCAGTAAAGTAGCGTAGGGAAGAAGATGAAAAAGGAGAGGGGACAGGAGATGGGAAGATGGAGAGGTGAAGATAGAAGAAAAGAGGCAGGGAGTGAAGGGAACAGAGGGGAGGAGAGGTGCTACGAGGAGAGGAGCATAGGGTGGAGAAACGAGGAGATACATATTTTGTACTACTTTTATAGATTTTTATTGGACTGTCAGGCTGGCCCATATACATTGGTTCATAAGTGCAAATTTCGATTTGTGAGCAATCCTGATTTCTCCTTCCTCTGTACACATAAGCTGCTGTTCTGTTCATAAGCGGAGTTGTCCACACCACAGCGCTGCCACCAGTCCCTTTCTCGGAGAGAGAGGCCCCTGTGTCCACAGAGCGGATAAAAATACCCTGCTGCTGCTGCTTGACAGACCTGAAATTGGGTGATGAATCATCTGGGGTTTTAGCGATATTTTAGGCGTAACAATAACAAAGGATAAAAATAAAAGTGCAGTATAATAATACAATTTACAGTCAGATCTCGGTTTTCTGGAAGTAGTTTGAATCTGCACCTGAGCACACATAAGTTACTCTGTGCTACTGCAGGACACCGCTTGAATATAACTCCGGGGGGGAACAAGCAAGAGTATTCAGATGGAATATAACACGTTCTTTATTACACCTCAAGTTACCAAATACAGCTTTTCATTACTAAATAAAAACTTGTACCTGACAACAGTTTAAAGTAGTGCTAAAATTTCATAAAAAATGTAACTTCTCAATGTCATTTCAAAAGTAATTATCAACCTTTTTTTTTAAATAATAAAGTGATGTCCTAGTCAGTCGCGTCAGCACCACATCCCAATAGTGAATTTAAAAAAAGAAAAAAAGAGAAAATAAAACGGAACTTTCACGGTGCTTACTTTCCCACTCAGAATGATTAAAAAAACACAGTTCATAAAAATGATTTACTTCATTCGCTTACAATAAAAGTATTTTCCTGAATCACAAATACAATCCTTATACCCAGGAATGATAAAAACACATACATTCACCACCCTCAAACTATCAAAGTTTGGACCCCTCCTTAGATCTGCTGTATCATTCAGTATGACTGGTGTGAGTAAAGGAGGGCAGCAGACTTCCGTTGACGCGTTTCGCCTTTCTGGCTTCCTCAGGGGTACTTAGTAAAGAGGGTTTAAATGGGTGGATAGCTGAATTATGGTCTCAGAGGGATGTGTTTACATCCACCTTAGATAATCAGGTAGTTTCCTAATGTTCCAAAGGGAGTGGGACGGTGTGACAGTGTCCAGGCCCAAAACAGGGGAAACCCGCCCACAAAACACGGGGGTATCTGATCTGAAACAGGGGAGAGAGATACTTGGCTCAAACTGGCACAAATGGCCTCAATTCCAATCGTGCTTATGCCTAGAATTTGGGGCCAGAATTGAGTTTCTTCTGCCCACGCTAGGGATGCTAATCTCTCCAGTGCCTTTCAATCCTTACACCACAACACGGATCTCCAACGACCCAATTTTTTAAAAAATCTGCATCTCTCATTAAGGCTCGTTTTATATATTTGTGAGCCGACAAAGTCGTGCGGCTTGCATTGCTACTTTTGGTGCGACTTTGATATGACTTTTTATGCTCTGGACCAAGTCACATCAAAAGTTGGACCAAAGTAGTGCAGGAACTTTTTCTGAAGTCACAGGGAGTTCAGTAGTATCGATAGGAACAGCTCTCATAGACATAGACATACATTGGATTTCACGTGTCCTGCAACTTAGGGTCTCACAAGCGGGATCCCAAGTCGCAGAAGTGTGAAAGTAGCCAATAAAGAATACCTGAAAATCCTGCCATAAAGACCTTTATTCAGACACTTCCTATTATGGGGCGACAACAGTCTCCATAATGTGCTCCCTATCACATGTCCCCCCTGGTGGAGACTACATGCAGCCATGCTGACACATGGCACAGGTATGGCCCACCATTGTCACTATTAAAAAAGAAGGCAATTGATACATACAGTAGTTATTTTAGCACACTAAGGGCTCTTTCACATGGTCCACCTCCGTAGGTGGATCCGTGCTGCTCAGCGGGGATTGATCCGCCGATCCCCGCTGAGCCGGCGGATGACAGCTCCGTCTCCGCTTGCAGTGCGGAGAGAGAGGTGTCACAGCTCCCGCTGCTCTCTATAGGGGAACGGATGAGAGCGGACCGTCTGTCCGCTCTCATCCGATCTGATCCGATCCGATCCCTGAACGGATGGAAAAATAGGGTTTCCATCCGTCCAGATTTCACGGACAGGATCGGATACGGATGGCAGCGGGTGTCAGCGGAGGTGTCTCCGCTGACATCCGCTGCCCCATAGAGCTGTATGGAAGATCCGATCAGATCTACCTAAAAAACTGACAGGCGGATCTGATCGGATCGCCCGTGTGAAAGAGCCCAAAGGGGTTGATTTACTAAAACTGGAGAGTGCAGAATCTGGTTCAGCTGTGTATGGTAGCCAATCAGATTCTAACATCTTATAACAGCTTCAGCCTGTTCAATTAGGCTTTGACAATAAAATCTGGAAGCTGATTGGATATCACGCAGAGCTGCACCAGATTTTGGAGTCTCCAGTTTTAGTAAATCAACCCCAAAACATCATCCAATTGATCTACTTTAAAGGGCATCTCCAGCTACAACAGCTAAATACACACGGAAAAAAATAAAGGAATCCCTATATCTGACAAGCAATTTATAAAATAATGCACATATTTTTGGGATCCTCTCACCTCCTTTGTACAATATGGCTTCATAAAAGAGGGGGTGACATCAATTTTCAGGTCCCATAGTTCTGCATATTTCAAAGCACTGTCCCGCCTGGACATAGAAGCACTGGTGATGGCTACCCTGACCTTCCCTTTGCGCTACTCAGTAGAGAAGCCACTCCCACTGCATTCCTAAAGTAGTACTAAACCCTTGCCTTTTTTTTTTTGGTCTAATGCATTGAGTACAAAAAAAATATACATTCCTTAGTAAACTATTTGTTAAAATTCTTATCCCAGCACTTGCAGTTAACAACTTTCAAAACTGCTGGCTCCTGCTGTCTGATTGCTGCTTCCCTGAACTAAAAGATTAAGAAGTTGCTTACTCCAGTAAGGGCCCCTTTCACACGGGCTTTCCGATCAGTTCTGCCTGTCAGTTTTCTCAGGCGGATCTGATCGGATGCTCCGTGCACCCCTATGGAGCAGCGGATGTCAGTGGTGACATGTCTGCTGACACCCGCTGCTCTCTGATCCAATCCTGTCTGTGAAATCCAGGCGGGTGGAAACTATATTTTCCATCCGTCTGGAGGATCGGATCGGATGAAAATGGACAGGCGGTCCATTTTCATGAGATCTCCCCATAGAGGAGAGCGGGGATCTGACAGGTCTGTCTCTGCAAAGTACGCGGAGATGGAGTTGTCATCCACCTGCTCAGCGGGGATTGGCGGGTCGATCCCCGCTGAGCAAAATGGAGTCCACCGGGCGGAAAACCCGCGTGAAAGGACCGTTAAAGTTCATTTAAATGTTCGTACAGAAATTCCGAAAAAATTGTTGCTAAAGCATTTGACAGTACTCAACAAATTTTGTAAGAAAACTCTGATATTTTTTTTTCTTCAATTACCATGTCATTGGTTTCAATTCTATGTTCAATTTTGGGATGCACATTTGCATTACAATAAGCACAAATTTTCCCGTTTGAAAACCACATTCACAGAATTTTATTTGTTTGAGAATCAGTTTCCATCCTTCCCCTTTGATTTTCCTTGTTACTACAGTTGAAAATGAGTGCTGATTTAACCCCATTAAAGTGGAATTCTGGGATAGCCCTAACTACTGTTAAAACATCTTTCTCACATAGGTTAGTCAGCTAAGGTGTTAGGAGGGCAGAGGGGAATAGTTCTAAGAGTAGTTAGAGTTTTCCCAGAATTCCATTTAAGTATTAGAAAATTGAATAAAACGTTCTGAAAACAGTTTTATTTTTAGTGAAATTGTGTGGTTGGCGTAGCTTAAAAACGATTTCTTGACTTTTGAAAGGACAAAAGTGGAAATTCCGCTTTAAGGCAAGCCCCCCCCCCCCCCGGCTCCTGTTTGTGACACAGGAGAAGTGCACAAACAAGGTCTATAAAGACAAGGATGAGCGAGTTTGGGGTGAAGGACCATGAGAGTCCTGACCTCAACCCGATAGAACACCTTTGGGATGAATTAGAGTGGAGCTCTGATGAAGGGAGCTTGACTCCCGAAACACGTTAGCGGTCCTATCTACAAGGACATGTTCCATTCCATGTGTGGGGGATTCTTGTAATGCAATTTTATTATTCTCCTTGTCTTGTCTTGCCATTTTGTTAAAACATTTTTTATGGTGACCACGGGTAATGCACTAGGTGTTTGCGCCTTCTTTTTCTTTTCTTATATGTAGCCTTCCCAGAAGAGTTGAAGCTGTTATAGCTGCAAAGGGTGGGTCAACTCAAAATTGTACCCTTTGGACTAAGACGGGGGTACCAATAAAGTTCATGTGCGTGTAAAGGCAGGCGTCCCAATACTTTTGGTAATATAGCTTATAAATATATCTATCATGTCTTGTCAGAGACCTGACCCAAGTCCAGTGGCACCCTAAAAATAGCGCATTTCCTTGTTATAGGGTGCAGTGGCCCTGGAGCACACATAATGGAATAATGCCCCAAGGGCCAGATAAAAGCAAGCAAAAGGCCACATCTGGCCCCCGGGCTGCAGTTTGGAGACCGCTGAAGTAAACCAATCAGCTAATTTGGTTGCAATTAAAACGTTTTTATTTATCAGGAATAACAACAGAGGATTTTGAGAAAGAGAGAGGGAAAAAAAATAAAAGATTTCTCACTTTCTGTCCTGGTGGTGGCCACCATCACAGGATTAGAAAGTTGATGAAATTTCTTCAAACAAAAAACTGGACTTACAAAAGTTCTTATCCTTTCCCGCCATATTAAAAGAAAGTGCTTTTAACCTCCCTGGCGGTATGATTCTTTCGGATCTTAGATGCTGAAAGCGGTACCATTATTTTGCATGTAATTCTTAAGAATGAGCAGCCCAAACCAACTATTTACATATGATTTCTTTTTACTGTGCGTTCTTCTTTATAACATCTCGGGTATGATAAAGTTTGAAACACAAAATCACAAATTATAATATAATAAAAAACTATAAATAAATTAAAGTATGTATGTATATATATATATATACTGTATATATACATATATATATATATATATATACATATATATATATTTGTATATATATATATATATATATATATATTCGTGTATATAAATATATATATATATATATATATACGTATATATATATATATATATATATATATATATATATATATACATAAAAAGTACAGTAAAACTGCAGGAAAGGGCACTGGGGGGCAAACGGATGTGATTTTTTGTTATTTTGCATTGTATCAGTGTGTTTGGTGTGTTTTACATTTGAATTTGCCGCCGGTTCCACCCCCCTGCGAACGTCACGTCGCAGGAGACGGAAGCCGGGGCACGGAGAGGATCGGGAGGAAGATCCGCCGCTAGACACCGCTGGGATACATCGCTGGATCCCGGTGACAAGGTAAGTAACCCCGCTTTCAGGATCCAGCGATGCTTCTGGCGGTACCCCGAGTGTGGCTCGGGGCTACCGCTTTTGGCTCTGAAATTTAACCCCGAGCCACGCTCGGGAATACCGCTAAGAAGGTTAATGGATGAGTGTGTCTTCTTTGGAGAACTGCCCATCCATTGTCACTAGAACAGGAAATGAAGAAAATCCTTCCACATGGAAAAACAAATAGCCATAAAAGCTCAACAGAGCTTGAGTTCTTCAAGTATCAAGCTTTTACAAAAACTCTAAATTTACATTATACACCTGACATATACTGTAAATGCAAACCTAAAAAATCAACTAACATCTAAAAGCTTGTCAAGTTATATTTTATTTAGGATATTTTAATCTTTTAGAGCAATGACATTTCATTCTTTTTTTACAGGTAAAGTTCTGGTGAACAGTGAGATGGGCATGAGCAGATCAGCAGTGTTGTTCGCAGCCTACTTGATGATCTTTCACCACATGACCATTCTAGAAGCCCTAATGACGTTACGCAAAAAGCGAGCAATCTACCCCAACGACGGCTTTATTAAACAGCTCAGAGAACTTAATGAAACCCTGCTTGAAGAACGTGAATATTTTGACGTTGATGACGATGATGATAATACCAGTCAAGGTTCCGTCATACAAGCCAAGGCTCATTCCATAATGGTAGAGGAAGAAGATGTGGAGAGTGTCATGGGTGCCAAGGCTCACTCTATTACAGTGGAGGAAGAAGATACAACTAGCATCATGGGTAGTGCCATGAGCATGATGGGAAAGTCAAGTGTGGTTTCAAAACAGCCTACACTCATTGACGAAGATGAAGAAGAAAAACTTTATGAAGAATGGAGAAGAAAACAAGGGCTTCCACCTAAAGAGATACCAACAAAAGAAAGTGGACAAGGCCCTATACTTCCAGAAGACGCAGATGAAGATTACGTTCGGCAGATGGTTTACAACTGGCAGAAAGAAAACAGTAAATATCAATCCCTCGACCTTGGAGATGATGTTAGTTCTCTAATGAGCGAGAGAAGATATTCGCCAAGTGAAATAAGCGATGTAGAAAGCGTCACCTCTCAGGAGATTCGAATGCTAAAACAGCAATTTGCTGCAAGCAGAAAGATAAAGAGAAGATCAGACTCCGTATCTACAGACAGTACCTGGGACATGTGGAATGAAAGACTCTTGGAAATTGAAAAGGAAGCCAAGACCAAGGCTGAGAAAGGGGAGAAAAGTAGAGTCAAGGACATTGATGAGGAAAGTCTTTGCTCAGAGGGAGGTTCCCTGTTCAACTTTTGCAAGAACAACAAAAGTAAGCTCACTCCACTGGAGAGGTGGAAGGTTAAAAGAATTCAGTTTGGTTTCCACAAAAAGGATTCAGAAGCTTCTGATTCTCAAAATAAAGATGAAAACAAAAAGAGAGAAGATGATGAAACCAGCCAGTCGGATGTTGATGTAACAGCTTACCAAGCGTGGAAATTAAAACAACAAAAGAAAGTGGGCAATGAAAATAAAGATGAAATTGTCGAAATTGCCAAAGGCGAAGACAGCACAGCTGTTAAACGAAGGCAGAGGAGGGCTGAGCTCCTGGAACGCTCCAAGCAGAATTTAGAGGAGAGCCAATCTATTTGTGGTTGGGATAATGAAAGTTCATTGAGTGGTACTCTCCCGCTAGCTGCCCTTTTTGCCAGTGCCCAGTCGGCTAGTGGTGCTAGTGACACAGCATCTGTTTTAAGCATGCAAAGCAACAGATCACGAGTGTCTCAGGCAAATCAAGCCCAGGTATCCCTAGCTCCTCCGCTCAATCTGCCTCCTGGTGCTGGAGATGCTGTTGCAAGCATTCAAAACTGGATAGCAAATGTGGTGAATGAAACCATAGCTCAAAAAACGAATGAGATCATGATGATGTCCCGAGCTTCCTCAGCTATGAGCATGGCTTCTGGAGATCTTGGAAGAAGAGCGGATGACGACAGATCTTCAATACTTGGTGCAGCTGTTGGATCCTGCCTTTCTGGTTCTGGGCTGCAGCAACGGGACTTTAAGAGTACGGACTCTGTGTTGTCTTACAACACATCAATGAGTTCAAATGCAAACACATCAAGTGCAAAGAGGAAGATCACCGAAACCAGTGTGCCTTTGTATGGACTCTTCATGGATGATGTCGACTTGAAAAAGCTTAACCAGAAAGAAAATGAAATGAGAGAGGAGCTCACTGGAAAATTATCCCAATATCGTAAGGAAAAAGTTGTGTCTGATAACAAGCGCAGCTATTTGTTCAAAAAGAAAAAAGCAAAAGACAATGACAAGGAAGAAGAAGAGAAGGAGAGCATCTCAAGTGCAAACTTTCAGAGTTCCCGACTGGCTACAAGTCGAGGATGGGACAAGAGTGAAAAGGCCTCCTATTCAGGCAGTCAGTTTTCCAGTTCCAAGAGTACCAGCTCTGAGCTGGAGAGGAATATCAGCAAATGGCTCAGTAATGTGAAAACCGAAAACAGAACATCAGAAAGTGAGAAAATTTCTGAAAAGATTGTAAGGAGATCAGACCATCAGACAGAGACAAATTCTGAAGTTGGTGGATACAGCAGGAGATTCACAGAAGAAGACAAAGATGCTTCTTCATCTTACCAGAATTACAGAGACACCCAACGAACTTCATCAAGGTTTTCAGCATCCTCAGAAGAAGAAAGCAACTACGTATGGAAGTCTAAAGCTCACGACTCTCAGTACATGAAGGATGAGAGCCCAGAACCCCACTTCAGTGACCATTCAGAAGACAGAAACGGATTGGACGACTTTGACCTCTCCAGCACTAGGAGATCTAGAACAAGTCGTTTTCAAGATCCTGAAGATTCCACTGAGACAGATTCCTTTAATTTCAGCTCCAAAGGAAAATTTACTCCTAACTTCAGGAAGAGTGAAGATGACGAGGACAAAGAGAATGGAGATCCAATGGAAAGTCAAAGTTCTGAGGGAAGACGGTCTCAGTATAGAAAGAACAAAGAGGAAGCAGAAGAAATGGATGATGATGATGCTATTATTGCTGCCTGGAGGAACCGGCAGGAGGAAACAAAAGCAAGACTTAGAAGATGTAAAGAAAAAGACTAAATTTATGTACGTCTACGTATATACCAAAATAATCACACATCTTCATGAAATTCATAAACATGTGAACGTAGGCATCTCCATGCAGCTTAGATTTAGCTTTTTGCATCTTTTTTGGGCTCTCAGCGAGTTTAGGTAATCCTATTTATTTAATGCCATAGCTGTATGCCACCCTTCCACACGAATGCCACGAGATAGATAGCCACAAAAGGTGTGGAAGGAGCCACACAGCATGTGGAAGGGTAAGCATATGTGTCAAGCCTTTCATATCCACACACACACCCTACAATATTTCAAAGAGGAAAAAAAGATATATTATACCTTCCCTGGAGCAAGAAGCACCCCCCCCCTCCCCCCACGAGATATAGGCATAGCCACATTTCCCTTTTATGAAGACACCAAAATTATGTAGAGACTGGTAAATGGCCCAAGAATCAACGTGCATGTTTAACTGCTTGCCGACCGCCGCACGACTATTTACTGTGGCGGTCAACCCCTCACAGGCAAAGCGACGTAGTACTACGTCGCTAGCCTGTGAGGCTCTAGGGAGCGAGTGCGCGCCGCCGGAGGCGCGCTCCCGCGCGGTTACGGACCCCCCCTGCGCGTGTGCCCGATGGACCCGATGTCCGCCGGGCACTCAGGATCGTCCGTTACACCGGAAGAAAGGCAGGCAGCTGATGTAAACAAAGCCGCCTGTCATTCTTCCCTGTGTAAGAATGGAGTTCAGACGGTTCTACTATGTAGGACCGTTGATCTCTGTTCTTACACTAGTAGCCACAGCCAATCACAGTTAGAAACACGCCCCTAGGACACACTTAACCCCTCCCTCTCCAATACAGTTAACTCCTTCACTGTCAGTGTCATTTTTACAGTAACAGTGCATATGTATAGCACTGATTACTGCAGTAATGTCACTGGTAACCCCAAAAGTGTCAAAAATGTCAGTCAAGGGTCCGATCTGTCTGCCGCAATGTCGCAGTCCCGCAAAAAAAATCGCAGATCGCCCCATTACTCGTTTAAAAAACAAAACAACAAAAATGACAAAAATCTTTCCCTTTGTTAGTAAACGCGATAACTTTTGCGCAAACCAATCAAAATACGCTTTTTGCGATTTTTTTTACCAAACATATGTAGCATAAAACAAATTGGCCGAAAATGTTAAAACATTTTGATTTTTACATTTTTTTGGGGGGGAATTTCATATAAAAAAATGTGAAAAATATTGTTATTTTTTCAAAATTTACGCTCTTTTTTTGTTTATAGCGCATGATCAAAAAATCGCACAGGTGATCAAATACCACCAAAAGAAAGCTCTGTTTGTGGGAAAAAAAGGACGTCAAATTCGTGCCGAATCGCAAAATAGGCCCTGGTCAGGAAGGGGGTGAAATCTTCCGGGGCTTAAGTGGTTAAAAAGCAGTCCTATGCTGGAGGAAAGTATACAGTTGGAGGGTCTGTCCATGATGCTCAGTCATTTAAAAACTAGCCAAACCCGGGTGGTGGCTCCTTCATTGAGTCCTGATCTACAATTTGGAAGATTCATATGACAGTTGCAATACAAAGGTGTTCATAAAACCTCCATACATATTCATATCTATGTAACATTTTATGACCACTAAGGCAGAGTATAACAAGATGCCCTGAAATTTTGGGTGTCCCTGAAATCCTACACATTTTGTATACTTTTAAATAAAATGTGAATGTATTTTTTTATCCCCATACCAAAAGAGAAGAGATCTTCTTATGATGAAATCTGTTTACTATGCTGTTTAATATTTTGACAATAAAATGTTTGCTTTCTTGAATAATGTGGTCTCCATCAGTTATTCTCAGTCTATATTTTTTGGTTTTATTAATAGAGGGAATTTTCCGGTTCATTCCACTGGTGTATTTGGCAAGACTTTGCTGCCAAAGTGAACACCTTGAATAAAAATGAATACACATGAAATTTCAGTTCCAGATTTTACTGATGATGGGTCAATGGTGTAAAGCAGGGATATGCAAACTGTGGCCTTCCAGATGTTGCAGAACTACAAGTCCCAGAAGCAGAAGCATGATGGGACTTGTAGTTGTGCAACAGCAGGAGGGCCACCGTTTGTATATCCGTGGTGTAGAGTCAATGGGTTTTGAAGGATTATAGCTCCTCCTTCTTCAGGGCTCTAAGTGAGAATGTTGGGTGTTATATGGTAATACAATAATATGGACTTTATGTGATCCATAAATGGTCCAACTGCTCCTCCATATTCAGTGATGTAGGTGAGAATGTTGGGTGTTATATGGCAATAAAATAATATTGACCGTATACTGTATGGTCCTCTAACTGGTTCAACTCTTCCTGCTTCTTTAGGGCTTTAGGTGAGAATGCTGGGTGTTATATAGCAATTCAATAATATGGACCTTATATGGTCCTCCAAGTGGTTCAACTGCTCCTCCTTCTTCAGGGCTCTAGGTGAGAATGTTGGGTGTTATATGGTAAAACAATAATATGGACCTTATATGGTCCTTTAGCTGGTTCAACTGCTCCTCCTTCTTTGGGGCTCTAGGTGAGAATGTTGGGTATTATGTGGTAATAACATAATATGGACCTTATGTGGTCCTCCAAGTGGGTCAACTGCTCCTCCTTCAGGATTGTAGGTGAAAATGTTGGGTGTTATGCGGTAATACAATAATATGGACCTGATAGGGTCCTCCAAGTGGTTCAACTGCTTCTCCTCCAGGATTGTAGGTGAGAATATTTAGTGTTATATGGCAATGCAATATTATGGGCCTTATATGGTCCTCCAAGTGGTTCAACTGCTCCTCCTTCAGGGCTCTAGGTGAGAATTTGGGTGTTATATGGTAATACAATAGTACGGACCTTATATGGTGTTTCAGCTTGTTCAACTGCTCCTCCTTCTTTGGGGCTCTAGGTGAGAATGTTGGGTATTATGTGGTAATAAAATAATATGGACCTTATGTGGTCCTCCAAGTGGGTCAACTGCTCCTCCTTCAGGGCTGTAGGTGAAAATGTTGGGTGTTATACGGTAATACAATAATATGGACCTGATAGGGTCCTCCAAGTGGTTCAGCTGCTTCACCTCCAGGATTGTAGGTGAGAATGTTGGGTGTTATATGGAAATGCAATGTTATGGACCTTATATGGTCCTCCAAGTGGTTCAACTGCTCCTCCTTCTGGGCTGTAGGTGAGAATTTGGGTGTTATATGGTAATACAATATTATGGACTTTATGTGATCCATAAATGGTTCAACTGCTCCTCCATATTCAGTGATGTAGGTGAGAATGTTGGGTGTTATATGGCAATAAAATAATATTGACCGTATACTGTATGGTCCTCTAACTGGTTCAACTGTTACTGCTTCTTTAGGGCTTTAGGTGAGAATGTTGAGTGTTATATAGCAATACAATAATATGGACCTTATATGGTCCTCCAACTAGTTAAACTGCTCCTCCTTCTTCAGGGCTCTAGGTGAGAATGTTGGGTGTTATATGGTAAAACAATAATATGGACCTTATATGGTGTTTCAGCTGGTTCAACTGCTCCTCCTTCTTTGGGGCTCTAGGTGAGAATGTTGGGTATTATGTGGTAATAAAATAATATGGACCTTATGTGGTCCTCTAAGTGGGTCAACTGCTCCTCCTTCAGGGCTGTAGGTGAAAATGTTGGGTGTTATACGGTAATAAAATAATATGGACCTGATAGGGTCCTCCAAGTGGTTCAACTGCTTCTCCTCCAGGATTGTAGGTGAGAATGTTGGGTGTTATATGGCAATACAATATTATGGACTTTATATGGTCCTCCAAGTCGTTCAGCTGCTCCTCTTTATTCAGGGCTCTAGTTGAGAATTTTGAGTATTATATGGTAATAGAATATTATGGACCTTATATGGCCCTCCAAGTAGTTCAGCTGCTCCTCCTTCTTCAGGGCTCTAGTTGAGAATGTTGAGTATTATATGATATTATGGACCTTATGTGGTCCTGCAAGTGGTTCCATGGCAAATATCCAATATTATCGTTCAGCCCTGGAAAACCCCTTAAAACATATTGTCTGTACACCTTTGACAAATCATCAATAAAATCCTATTTGAGGTGCTCCTTACCATACAAAAAAACCCCCAGACTGAGGGAGCAACACCCAGCCTGGCTACCTGTAGGATTTAAGCAGCCCAGGACCCCCAAGAACCCATTAACCAGCCATCAGCAAACCCCAGAGATGGAACCCTGAGTATGAAAAAGGAACCCTGAATCCTGTTCAGAGCTACCGCAGACCCCTAAAAAATCTGATCCAGTCATTTTCCAGGCCAGACAGCCCCAGAAGAGTGTTCTGTGAGGTTCGCAAAGGTTAAGCCTTTTCTGTTTGCTAGACAGCTAGTGTTTTCAAGAGAACTCTACCTATTTCCCTAAAGCAGAGCTAAAGGCAGAACTAGTGAGGGAGGGTTATAGCCCAGTCAATTTTTTTTTTTCATCTGTGTCCCATTGGGGACATTTCCCTTCATTTCCTGTTCCTTAGGTAAAACAGGAAGTGAGGGAATCCCAGGTTGTCACTAGAACTAATGTCCTAATGTCCCCATTGGAAGATTGCTCCTCTGTTACTGGCTTGGTGTCAACCCAAAATTTGAGATTTTCTTTTACTTTCAGCGGTAAACGTGAACAAGACGAACATAGACAGGGAATCTCCATAATGGGAGCATAGACAATAAAAAACCTGACAAAGTTCTAATTTCTCTCCATTCTGTCTAAAACTAAAAAAAAAGTTTTGCCTTTACTTACATTTTAAGTGCAAGTTTCCTTTAACAACTTTCTGTCCGTCTGTTATACATGAATTGATGGGTGACACGCTCCTGAGGGCAGGATGACATTTTAAAGCATCATTTTTTTAAGTGCTTTTCCGTGTGCCTTGGCACGTGCCCGAGCACTGTACTGTGAGCGCACTGAGGAACAGTACAATAAATTGTGTAATTCACCCTCTACAGTATATGTCAGCTCCATCCTGTCTCTGTGACCTTAACAATAACCCTTTACCTCCCTTATCCTGCCTGTCTGAAAATGTAACCCCCTCATCTCCATCCTCCCACTGTATGTGACCTATAACCCCTTTACCGCCTCCTCCCTCTGTGCATGACCCATACTCTTAATGTATCTAGTGCTCCATTACCAAGCTCCATATTATAACCCCCTCAATCCCAGCATGTTTCTTTATTTACAAAAAATGTCGCAAAAAAATCAGATCCTATTGGCCACTGATAATAGTGGGGGTAGTATAAAGGGTTTCGGGTTTATCGATGACACCCAGCCATTGCACACAATGCAATTTCATCTTCCAGGGAACATTTTTTCACTAATAATGACCTGCAGTTGGCTGGCAGGTGACTTTCGAAGACTAAATGCACATTAAAGTGTTAGTAAACCCAGATCCTGCATTCACTATATCTGGTCTCTCTAGGATCCTGCATTCACTATATCTGCTCTCCCCAGGAGTCTGCATTCACTATATCTGGTCTTCCCAGGAGCCTGCATTCACTATATCTGGTCTTCCCAGGAGCCTGCAGTCACTATATCTGGTCTCCCCAGGAGCCTGCATTCACTATATCTGGTCTCCCCAGGAGCCTGCATTCACTATATCTGTACTCCCCAGGAGCCTGCATTCACTATATCTGGTCTCCCCAGGAGCCTGCATTCACTATATCTGCTCTCCCCAGGAACCTGTATTCACTATATCTGCTCTACCCAGGAGCCTGCATTCACTATATCTGGTCTCCCCAGGATCCTGCATTCACTATATCTGGTCTCCCCAGGAGCCTGCATTCACTATATCTGGTCTCCCCAGGAGCCTGCATTCACTATATCTGCTCTCCCCAGGAACCTGTATTCACTATATCTGCTCTACCCAGGAGCCTGCATTCACTATATCTGGTCTCCCCAGGATCCTGCATTCACTATATCTGGTCTCCCCAGGAGCCTGCATTCACTATATCTGGTCTCCCCAGGAACCTGCATTCACTATATTTGGTCTCCCCAGCAGACCGCATTCACTATATCTGGTCTCCCCAGGAACCTGCATTCACTATATCTGGTCTCCCCAGGAGACTGCATTCACTATATCTGGTCTCCCCAGGAGACTGCATTCACTATATCTGGTCTCCCCAGGAGACTGCATTCACTATATCTGGTCTCCCCAGGAGACTGCATTCACTATATCTGGTCTCCCCAGGAACCTGCATTCACTATATCTGGTCTCCCCAGGAGACTGCATTCACTATATCTGGTCTCCCCAGGAGCCTGCATTCACTATATCTGGTCTCCCCAGGAGACTGCATTCACTATATCTGGTCTCCCCAGGAGCCTGCATTCACTATATCTGGTGTCCCCAGGATCCTGCATTCACTATATCTGGTCTCCCCGGGAGCCTGCATTCACTATATCTAGTCTCCCCAGGAGCCTGCATTCACTATATCTGGTCTCCCCAGGAGCCTGCATTCACTATATCTGGTCTCCCCAGGAGCCTACATTCACTTATCTGATCTCCCAAGGATCCTGCATTCACTATATCTGGTCTCCCCAGGAGCCTGCATTCATTATATCTGGTCTCCCCAGGAGCCTGCATTCACTATATCTGCTCTCCCCAGGAGCCTGCATTCACTAAATCTGGTCTCCCTATGAGCCTGCATTCACTATATCTGGTCTCCCCAGGAGCCTGCATTCACTATATCTGGTCTCCCCAGGAGCCTGCATTCACTATATATGGTCTCCCCAGGAGCCTGCATTCACTATATATGGTCTCCCACAGTACACAGAACATGGAAATGCAATTATTTTAGTAAATATAACCTGTTAAATACCTTTTCTCATCAGCAGTATATAGCAGTCTTGTGACTTCAATCAGTGTCCAGCGGAGTACTGGTTAAAGCTTGTAGGAGGAATTTTCTGACTGTCCTATGAGACTGCAAGACCCCTGCCCCTCTGTCTGGACAGTGCTGATTGGCCCTGTGCTGTTCATATGCACCCTCTCAAGAAAAAAATAAAAAACTCTCTCGCAATAAACACCAAACTGAGCATGTGCAGTCTTGTGGACTTCTTGTCTTATCCGTACATGTTTTGGGGACAATGCAAGAACAGGACGATCTTTGCATACAGGATCAAACAGCCTTTTTACACAAAGCAGAGAATTAACCCCTTAGGTTCCACAGTGAGTATAACAAGCATGCTTTACTGTATATACACACTGATTTTACTGGTGCGGGTTTAGTAACATTAAGTAGAGGGATGTTTTTGAATTGCACAAAAATAAAGGCAAAAAAATCGAATCACTTTGGGGTGTCTACTTTCGACAAAGGAAAGGAAGTCATTCCAAGGGTTTTCCTACTGTTCTGGCATTTGATATGTGTTATAGTTGAAAGTAAGAGAAAGTTTAGTTTTTTTTTCCTTTATATAGTAACAAAATAAAACATCTCTGAATATTACAGAGGTTCTGAAGGCTGAAGGTTTTTTTTTACCTCAATAAATTCTCTGTAAAAAACCTTCTGAGCGCATCCGCCCCCCCCCCCCCCCATGTACTTACCTGAGCTCCATCTCAATCCAGCGCTGTGCACAAGAGATGTGGCTTTCTCTGCTTTCTCTCTCCTCATGGACCTCAGAGACAGCAGCACCATTGTCTCCTGCTGGTGTCAATCACAGTGAGGAGGGTGCGGGGGGTGGGTGGGTCCAATTCACGCTCTGTGTGACTATAGACACACACACAGCTGGCTCGGGAGTGAGCCCACATGAGTGCCCCCACAGGAAGTGGCTTGCTACAGTGGGCACCCAGCAGAGGGGAGGAGTGAGGAATGCAGCGGGCGAACCAAGCAGAGGATGATTGGGGCTACTCTGTGCAAAACCATTACACAGAGCAGGTAAGTATAACATATTTCTTATTAAAAAAAAAAAATAATAATAATAATAATTAGGGGTTTACAATCACTTTAACTACCACCAAAAGAAAGAATGATCTGTTTCAAAACAATAATATAAAATGTATTTGGTTACAATGTTGCATGACTTAGTAATTGTCAGTGAAAGAATCACAGCACTGAAAAATGGCCTGGTTAGGATGAAGGTGTAACGTACCGGTCCCCAAGGGAAAAGGAAAGTGAACTGGTCCTATGTAGAGCAGGGGTGTCAAATCAATTTCATCGCAGGCCTGCATCAGCATTGTTACCCAGGGCTGGTTGTGTCTATAAGACAAGATGTCAAGAGCCCCCCACCACTAGAAGTCAAGAGTCCCCCACCACCATAAGTCAAGAGCCCCCACCACCAGAAGTCAAGAGCCCCCCACCACCAGAAGTCAAGAGCCCCCCACCACTAGAAGTCAAGAGTCCCCCACCACCAGAAATCAAGAGTCCCCCACCACCAGAAGTCAAGAGCCCCCACCACCAGAAGTCAAGAGTCCCCCACCACCAGAAATCAAGAGTCCTCCACCACCGGAAGTCAAGAGCCCCCCACCACCAGAAGTCAAGAGCCCCCACCACCAGAAGTCATGAGTCCCCCACCACCAGAAGTCAAGAGCCCCCACCACCAGAAGTCAAGAGCCCCCCCACCACCAGAAGTCAAGAGCAACCACCACCAGAAGTCAAGAGTCCCCCACCACCAGAAGTCAAGAGCCACCCCCACCACCAGAAGTCAAGAGCCCCCCACCACCAGAAGTCAAGAGCAACCACCACCAGAAGTCAAGAGTCCCCCACCACCAGAAGTCATGAGTCCCCCACCACCAGAAGTCAAGAGCCCCACACCACTAGAAGTCAAGAGCCCCCCACCACCAGAAGTCAAGAGCAACCACCACCAGAAGTCAAGAGCCCCCCACCACCAGAAGTCAAGAGTCCCCCACCACCAGAAGTCAAGAGTCCCCCACAACCAGAAGTCAAGAGCCCCCCACCACCAGAAGCCAAGAGGCCCCCACCCTCCCTTACATCACAGTGCATCTCCCTTACCTTGTAATGCTGCTGTGAAGAAGCTGTGGGTGGAGCTGGGAGGCAGAAAGTTCAGGGTCTAGAGGACTGGAGTCAGCTGCCAGAGTCTGCCGAATGCTAGGAGCAGAGGAGGCGGAGACAAGGGGGTGCTGCAGCTGCACAGAGAGACGCAGGATCTGCTAGAGGAGTTCTGTCCTCCTCTCTTCTACAAATTGCTGAGATTGGGGGGGGGGGGGGGGCAGAGACAAATCTCTCCGGGTGCCGAAGAGTTCTGTCCTCTCTGCTGCCGACTGCTGAGACAAGGTGAGGGCTGAGATGAGGGAGGTGCCGCAGCTGCAGGAGAGGTGCAAGGGCCACATGAAATGACTGGCGGGCCGGATTTGACCCGTGGGCCTTGTGTTTGATATATGTGATGTAGAATCTAGACCTCCCCTTCTCTAAATACCAATTGTCTGACAATCATACCTTTATTACTTTATGAGTCACTGACCTAAAAGTAGATGAGTAGTCCTGACGTAGGTGTGCGCAGCATATTACATTATGGTGTGCACCCCAAAGCTCAAACACACATGCCTTTCTCTGCAGCCTCAGCTGCACTGGACAGTGAATGAATGGGAAGTGCTCTGTGCTGAGCGGCTTCCTGTTCATTCACAGACAGAAGCATTGTAAACACAGTTTTCTACGCTTCAGTTATGAATGAACACAGTAAGCGAGTGTTTTCACTGTGTTCATTTAGCAAAGGAAGGGGCCTGTAAATTACATATTTACTAGAAAGTGGTTGGTTCCTCAAGCCAAAAAATAGTGGTATTGTGTAGGCAAGGTTTTAAATAAAATACAATTTATTGAAAGAATAATAAAGTAATGAAAAGGATAATAATAAATGCAGAAAAAAAGCAATTTGTAACATAGGTACTATTCATCAACAGTATAGACTATGCCATATGTTGGATATTACTTATGAGCAGGTGTGGTGATTCCCGATGTAGAAACATTGGGTTCCGACGCGTTTCGGCATACATTCAAACAATTGCCTTTTTCAAGGTAAATCCCCAAACTCTATAAACGTGAAAAAAGGGATTCAGCACAATGTCACTAATTTATGCATTTTTCACTTTTTCACGTTTATAGAGTTTGGTGATTTACCTTGAAAAAGGCAATTGTTTGAATGTATGCCGAAATTCGTCGGAACCCAATGTTTCTACATCGGGAATGACCACACCTGCTCATAAGTAATATCCAACATATGGCATAGTCTATACTGTTGATGAATAGTACCTATGTTACAAATTGCTTTTTTTCTGCATTTATTATTACTCATTATTACTTCTTCATTACTTTATTATTCTTTCAATAAATTGTATTTTATTTTAAACCTTGCCTACACAATCCCACTATTTTTTGGCTTGAGGAACCAACCACTTTCTAGTATGTTATTAGGGATGATGGCAAATATTACCTTCTAATTACAAACTATAGCTCTAAGACCAACCATATAAATTACATATTTACTAGCCCAAACCCCCGCTGTCCACTCTGAAACATCCCCCACAGCAGCCAGGGGAGCAGTGGCGGCTGGTGCGTTGGGGGCGCAGGGGCGCCGCCCCCCATCCATGTGTCCGGCCCCCTAATCTACATGCAGGGCACCGGACGCATGGAGTTCAATGGGTTTTTTTTTTTCTGAATCACCTGATTAGAGCCAGAGGCTCTAATAGGCTTCAGAAAAGGGTGGACCTGGGGCGCAGAGCACTGCACCCTAGCCCACCCATTTGTGTGACAATAGCGAAAGAAAATTTGCTATTGTCACACGGATCCTCCTCCTGCCCAATCAGGAAGCGGGTCCGAGACTCAGCAGCAAACTCTCTCCAGAAGTTCAGTGAATGATCCAATGTTGACCTAAATGACTAATGATGATAAATAGAATCTACCTGTGTGTAATCAAGTCTCCGTATAAATGCACCTGCACTGTGATAGTCTCAGAGGACCGTTTAAAGCACAGAGAGCATCATGAAGAACAAGGAACACACCAGGCAGGTCCGAGATACTGTTGTGGAGAAGTTTAAAGCCGGATTTGGATACAAAAAGATTTCCCAAGCTTTAAACATCCCAAGGAGCACTGTGCAAGCGATAATATTGAAATGGAAGGAATATCAGACCACTGCAAATCTACGAAGACCTGGCCGTCCCTCCAAACTTTCAGCTCATACAAGGAGAAGACTGATCAGAGATGCAGCCAAGAGGCCCATGATCACTCTGGATGAACTGCAGAGATTTACAGCTGAGGTGGGAGACTCTGTCCATAGGACAACAATCAGTCGTATACTGCACAAATCTGGCCTTTATGGAAGAGTGGCAAGAAGAAAGCCATTTCTTAAAGATATCCATAAAAAGTGTAGTTTAAAGTTTGCCACAAGCCACCTGGGAGAGGGAGACACCAAACATGTGGAAGAAGGTGCTCTGGTCAGATGAAATCAAAATCGAACTTTTTGGCAAAAAATGCAAAACGTTATGTTTGGCGTAAAAGCAACACAGCTCATCACCCTGAACACACCATCCCCACTGTGAAACATGGTGGTGGCAGCATCATAGTTTGGGCCGGCTTTTCTTCAGCAGGGACAGGGAACATGGTTAAAATTGATGGGAAGATGGATGGAGCTAAATACAGGACCATTCTGGAAGAAAACCTGATGGAGTCTGCAAAAGACCTGAGACTGGGACGGAGATTTGTCTTCCAACAAGACAATGATCCAAAACATAAAGCAAAATCTACAATGGAATGGTTCACAAATAAACATATCCAGGTGTTAGAATGGCCAAGTCAAAGTCCAGACCTGAATCCAATCGAGAATCTGTGGAAAGAACTGAAAACTGCTGTTCACAAACGCTCTCCATCCAACCTCACTGAGCTCGAGCTGTTTTGCAAGGAGGAATGGGCAAAAATTTCAGTCTTTCGATGTGCAAAACTGATAGAGACATACCCCAAGCGACTTACAGCTGTAATCGCAGCAAAAGGTGGCACTGCAAAGTATTAACTTAAGGGGGCTAAATAATTTTGCACGCCCAATTTATCAGTTTTTTATTTGTTAAAAAAGTTTGAAATATCCAATAAATTTCGTTCCACTTCATGATTGTGTCCCACTTGTTGTTGATTCTTCACAAAAATTTACAGTTTTATATCTTTATGTTTGATGCCTGAAATGTGGCAAAAGGTCGCAAAGTTCAAGGGGGCCGAATACTTTCACAAGGCACTGTAGGTGCTGGAACTCCCCTCTTCTAAGTCACTTCATGTCTCTGCCCCCTATTCACCTCCAAGCACTGACCCTTGATTTTGCCCCTTCCTACCTCTGAGCACCGACTCTTGTTGAAAAAAGACACTTATAGTGGTTGATTTACAAAAGGCAAATAGACTGCACACTTTGTGAAGTGAAGTTGTACTCTGCAAGAGCAGTAGAAGCTCTGCTGACTTCCATCAACCAATGGAAGCAAAAATGCAGATTTTTTAAAAATTTCCTTGCACCTGATTGGTTATTCTTTACAAAGGGAAGCCCTTATCTCATTTACTAAGCTCTGGAGCAGCTGCACTTTGCAAAGCGCACAGTCTATTTGCCTTTAGTAAATCCACCCCATAGTCTCCATTGAAGGGGGTAACAGTGCAGGAACTCAATTGGAAGACAGGGGCAGAGCGTTGTCACCCTATAACAGGAAGTGCCTGAACAAGGACCCTCATGGCAGGATCACCAGGGATTATTTTAATGAAAGATGCTCATTTAAAAAAAAAAAATATTTAAAAATAATTTTTGAAACGACGCTCACTAGCACGTCGGATATTTTAGTAACTGGGTTTACATATTCTGTAAGATCTTGCAGGGCTGTGCTAGATCAAACATTTTGCTCATGCCATTTGCAATAATGACATGAGCAATAAATGAACACGCGTTTCGCAGTCTGTCATTGTCCGCCAGGCGGCTTTTCTTATTCTCCAATTCCACGTGTGTGTTTTTTTTTCCCCTGACAAGGCCCCAAGATTGCTGTGAACCAGAGCCGGGGAGATCTGATGTTCAATTAGGCGAGAAGGAACTTGCAAGATAGAAAGGAACGGGCAGGCGGCACACAGCTAAAGATAACGATCTCGGCAACCCCCCCCCCCCTTTTCTATCTGGAAAAAGAGGATTAGCTCAACTTTCCTCTGTTGCTGCAGCAGCAATGCTAAGAAATATTCCAGCCCATCCACCGGGGGGGCCGGAGAGCAGCTGGGGGGCAAGGAGAGGGCCGGGCGAGCTGCCGGGCACCCAGGGCTGGTGAGCGACACGTCTCAGCGTGTCAATTATTAAACTTCTGTATTCTCTTTACTTTTCCTTTCTGTTTTGAAGTGCATGGCTTCATTCTAGAGCACAATCCTGCTTTGTTTTTCTTTTTAGATGACTTCTCCCGTTATATGATTTTCGGTGGCTGATCCAAGAATCGTATACTGAGCGGTTCGGGGGTTAACCCTTTTCGCTGCTGGAGACGTGTTTTTTTATTTTTTGCACACATTTAAAAAATAATTTTAGGCCTTAAAACCCCAACCATTATATACTTTCTGAAAGCAAAGGTCCTGGTGAATAGAATGGAGGTCTTAAGAAATTTATACGTCACGCGATATTAACGGAAAGAGCAAATTTTCAGGGAAAAGTACACTAAAGTTTTTTTTAGGGCACAAAAATGCAACATATTACCCATTTGTTTTGTGAAATATTAAAGATGATGTTATACCGAGTAATTAGATACCCAACATGTCAAGACTTAACCACTTAAAGCAGGGTTTCTCAACCAGGGTTCCTCCTGAGGTTGCTAGGGGTTCCTTGAGAAATGGGCAATTTCTGCCTCTCAGATAAGTTCCCAATGACACCATTGTTCCTTTTAGCTATCTGTATGGGGGGTAATTCTTCTCAATGATGACAAGAGTAAGGAGCATTCTTCCCACTGACTGTCACACTAATGAGTTGTAGATTTTTAATTTTTAGCAGGGGCTCCTCGAGACCAGAAATGTATTTTGAGGGTTCCTCTGTGTTGAAATGGTTGAGAAAGGCTGACTTAAAGTGTTACTAAACCCAGGACCCTGCAGTCACTATATCTGGTCTCCCCAGGAGACTGTATTCACTATATCTGGTCTCCCCAGGAGACTGTATTCACTATATCTGGTCTCCCCAGGAGCCTGCATTCACACTATATCTGCTCTCCCCAGGAGACTGTATTCACTATATCTGGTCTCCCCAGGAGCCTGCATTCACACTATATCTGGTCTCCCCAGGAGCCTGCATTCACTATATCTGCTCTCCCCAGGAGCCTGCATACACTATATCTGGTCTCCCCAGGAGCCTGCATTCACTATATCTGGTCTCCCCAGGAGCCTGTTTTCACTATATCTGCTCTCCCCAGGAGCCTGCATTCACTATATCTGGTCTCCCCAGGAGCCTGCATTCACTATATCTGCTCTCCCCAGGAGCCTGCATTCACTATATCTGGTCTCCCCAGGAGCCTGCATTCACTATATCTGCTCTCCCCAGGAGCCTGCATTCACTATATCTGGTCTCCCCAGGAGCCTGCATTCACTATATCTGCTCTCCCCAGGAGCCTGCATTCACTATATCTGGTCTCCCCAGGAGCCTGCATTCACTATATCTGCTCTCCCCAGGAGCCTGCATTCACTATATCTGGTCTCCCCAGGATCCTGCATTCACTAAATCTGGTCTCCCCAGAAGCTTGCATTCACTATATCTGGTCTCCCCAGGAGCCTGCATTCACTATATCTGGTCTCCCCAGGAGCCTGCGTTCACTATATCTGATTTTCCCCAGGAACCTGCATTCACTATATCTGGTTTCCCCACGAGCCTGCATTCACACTATATCTGCTCTCCCCACAAGCCTGCATTCACTATATCTTGTCTACCCAGGAACCTGCATTTACTATATCTGGTCTTACCAGAAGCCTGCATTCACTATATCTGGTCTCCCCAGGAGCCTGCATTCACTATATCTGATTTTCCCCAGGAGCCTGCATTCACTATATCTGGTCTCCCCACGAGCCTGCATTCACACTATATCTGGTCTCCCCACAAGCCTGTATTCACTACTGTATATCTGGTCTCCCCAGGAGCCTGCATTCACTATATCTGGTCTACCCAGGAACCGGCATTCACTATATCTGGTCTACCCAGGAAGCTGCATTCACTATATTTTGTCTCCCCAGGAGCCTGCATTCACTATATCTGATTTTCCCCCAGGAACCTGCATTCACTATATCTGGTCTCCCCAGGAGCCTGCATTCACTATATCAGGTCTCCCCAGGAGCCTGCATTCATTATATCTGGTCTCCCCAGGAGCCTGCATTCACTATATCTGGTCTCCCCAGAACTCTGCATTCACTATATCTGGTCTCCCATAGCACACAGAACATGGAGATGCAATTATTTTATTTAATACAAACTGCTAAATTCCTTTTCTCACCAGCATTATATAGCAGTTTTGTGATGTTTATCAGTGTTCAGCCCAGCACTGGTTAAAGCTTGTAGGAGGAGTTTTCTGACTGTCCTATCAGACTGCAGGACCCCTGACCCTCTGTCTGGACAGTGCTGATTGGCCCTGTGCAAATTACATGCAATCTCCCAAGAAAAAGAAAAAAACTCTCTAGCAATACAAACCAAACTGAGCATGTGCAGACTGACTCCATAGACACTGTGTTATCAGCAACTTATCAGGGGTCAGTGGAAGAAGGGGAGGATCAGAGAAGACAGGATCAAACAGCCTTTTTACACAATGCAGAGGATTAATCCCTTAAATTCCACAGTGAGTATAACAAGAATGCTTTACCGTATATACGGACTGATTTTACTGTTGTGGGTTTAGTAACACTTTAGGCTTCAGAAGGTTTTACCCCCTTCATGACCAGGCCATTTTTTTGCTATTTGACACTTGTGCTACTTTAACCTCCCTGGCGGTATGATTCTTTTGGATTTTAGGTGCTGAAAGCAGTACCATTATTTTGCATGTAATTCTTGTGAATGAGCAGCCCAAACCAACTGTATACATTATATATATATATATATATATATATATATATATATATATATATGTGTGTGTGTGTATACATATATTTTATATATATATATATATATATATATATATATATATATATATATATACACGGGCTGTGTGGCAGATCTGTGTAGATCTCAGGACTGCATGGAGAGAAATACAAATCCTATAGTACAGTGTCGGGGGGGAAAAGATCTTTTAGCATCCAAGGTGAAAAGGCCAAAATGCCCCCTCCATGAACTGTTAGCTACTTTGCGGGTCCTGTCCTTTTTGAGCTCCCCCATGTTGGAGCACCCTTGGCATCTGCCTGGTCTGCGATTTATCTGCATCTTTAGCTGTTTACCTGGAATAAGGCTCCATGTACACGGGACGTTGTTAAAAGTCCCTTTGAATGCTGGAATTTTTAGGACGTTTGAAACGTCCGTTCGGTCGCGTTTGTACCCGCGTTTAGCGGGCGTTTGCGGGCGTTTGCGTTTAGAACCGTTCCTAGAGGTCAAAAAAATTATTCCCCTTTAAAATGGAAAAAACGCGAACGCTAAACGTGGGTCATTGCGTTCGGACGCGTTCGGACGCGTTCGGTTGCGTTTTTGCGCTTGAAACCCGAGAAACACACGTTCGAACGCAAATAATTGCGTTCTAAAAAAAGTCCCTGAACACAACTGCCTGCAAATGACTGTAAACGACCTGGTGTACATGGACAGATAAGATAACATGGAGCTGCGTTCAGGGGCTTCTGAAAAAAAGCCCAACTGCTCCTAAACGGCCATTTCCAGCGTCCCGTGTACATGGAGCCTTAGGCTTTAAAGTGATTGTAAACTTTTTTTTTTTTTCATAAAAATACCAAACATGTTAGACTTACCTGCTCTGTGCAATTGTTTTGCACAGAGCAGCCCCGATCTTCTTCTTCTGGGGTTCTCCGCCGGCGTTCCTGGCTCCTCCCCTTCCTTGGGTGCCCCCACGGAAAGAAGCTTTCCTTGGGGGCTCCCGAGTCCCGCTGCTGCATCCATTGACACAGCCAGTGGAACTCGGCCCGCCCCCGTGTCGCAGGATTTAACAGCAGTGGGAGCCAATGGCTCCGCATGCTATCAATCTGTTCAATGAGGAGAGAGACAGCGGCTGGAGCCTCTGCACTCGTGCACAGTGTTGGATCAGATTCGGCTCAGGTAAGTAAAAGGGGGATGGGGGGAGCTGCAGCATAGAAGGTTTTTCATCTTAATGTATAGAATGGAACCAGAAGGATTTCCCCCCTTAATGACCAGGCCATTCTTTGTGATTCGGCACTGCGGTATTTTAACAAACAATATCTCCATCGTGCGATGCTGTACCGAAATAAAATTCTTCCCCCACAAATAGAGCTTTCTTTTGGTGGTATTTGATCACTTCTGCGTTTTTTTTTTTTGCACTATAACCAAAAAAAAGGGACAATTCTGAAAAAAATATATATTTTTTTTTCACATTCTGCTACATAACATTCCCAAAAAAAAAATGTAAATATCAAATTTTTCCATCATTTTAGGCCAATTTGTATTCTGCTACATATTTTTGGTAAAAAAAAAAATACCAATAAGTGTATTTTGATTGGTTTGCGCAAAAGTTATTGCGTCTCCAAACTAGGGGAAAGATTTATATCATTTTTATTTATTTATTTATTACTAGTGATGGCGGCGATCTGCGATTTTTAGCAAGACTGCGACATTGCGGCAGACAGATTGGACCCCTAACTGACACTTTTGGGGGAAGCAGTGACATTACTACAGTAATCAGTGCTAAAAAAAATATGCACTGTTACTGTACTTATGACGCTGTAAGGGAAAGGGTGAACCCAGGGGCGATCACAGGGTTAAATGTGAGCATAGGAGATGCTTTCTAACTGTGAGGGGGATGGGTTAGTGGAATCAACACAGAGACCTGTGATCCTATATAGAAGGATCACAGGCGCTCTGTGTTTATTCCTGAGAGAACAACGGTCTGCTGTGTTTACAACAGCAGACCGTTGCTCTCTCTCCACAGAGGGAGTGATCGCGGGTGCCCGGCGGCAATCGCGGCCGCCGGCCCCCGTGAATCTGCTTTCCTGCTGCCTAATGGTATGTCAGTTCGTGGGAGCGCTCCTAGGGGTGCACGCGCTCCGCCGGAGGCGCGCACGCGCCCCCAGGAGCGCTCCCGCGAACTGACTTTCCTATACGTCGGTTTGTGCAGCTCAGCCAGCCTGCCGCAGTAGATCTGCAGCAGCGGGCGGTCGGCAAGTGGTTAAGGTGAAAAACCTTAAGGCTTTACAACCACTTTAATTTTCAATCCTGCCCGGATTGTACCATTAATATAAGATCATAAAATTGCTGTGCTAATTAAAGAGCCTTCGATATCGAATGATGGCCCAGAAGGGGATAATAGCTATTAATATAATCGGCTGGTGCCTGGTTAATTTTAGATTCTTTTTTTGTATGGAGATTCTGATCATAATGCACATATTTCTCTGGTAAAGAGGTGCCTGGGCAGAAAGCTGTGACATTTTAATAGCCGTGTCTGTGTTGTCACAGCCACATTAGGGCCACTCCATTAGGTACCTTTGCATACACCTTTAGTCAGAGCAATTAGAGGGCGCCCGGCCATCAATTTGTTGATGTAGATTACAGGGGATGTCATGCATTGGGACCTTCACAAACACAATTTGTTATCATCACAACTACATGTTGTGTCTTGTTTGTGTGATAGACTAAAGCTTGGGGGGGAGGGATTCCTAACCGCTTCATGATCGTAGAATTTATAGTGGGCCTACTAACTCCTCACCTATTTTTTTGTCATTCCACTCTTACACCCACCTCTCTTAAAGTTCCTTTTCGGGGGGGACCCCCCCCTGGATACATCACATATTTCAGGAGACCCCAATGGTGCATGAATCATTATCAGGGGGCTGGCTGTCTCTTCCTGCTTAATAAAGGTAATGTAGCACTATTATACTATCACAAATGATACAATTGTAAACATGCAACCACACTACTAAAATAGGTGTGGAAAAGTGTAAAAATTAACCAATTAAATAAGATCCTCATATGGAAATATGGGTGATAGTGCTCAAAAGACGAAACACGCCCCTGACGTCATCTTCTGATGACAAAACGCGTAGAGTGGAGTCACAGCGCGTGACACCATTGCGCACCGGCACAGACCGCGACTATCTTGTTGGTTTTGAGACAATACTCTGACATGCTCTTTTTTATACTGATTAATGGAAGTGCAATACTTTGAATAAACGGTTGTTTGCAGTTTTACTACACAAGGAGATGGCCTTGTTCTCTTTTTCATTCACAATGTTTTAAGGGAGATTTTTCATATCTGATATTGGAATGGGGGAGAGTGGTGCCAGCGAGGGGAACTGACTGATGATTTATCTCTGGAAGTCTGATAACTATCTTTGGGTCCAAAACTGAACTGTTTGACCAATCCTTATGGTGCTCAAATCCTTATGGTAAGAGACTGTGTGATTGGTTTGATGGTGGAGGACTTTCCTTATTTTGTGTTTCATCTTTCGAGCACTATCACCCATGGATTTCCATATGAGGACCTTGCATGGACTTATTTAATTGATTAGTTTTTATGTGTTTACACTTTTCCACACCTATTTTGGTGTGGTTGCATGTTTACAATTGTGTCACTTGTGAGTAATAACGCTGCACTAATTACCTTTTATGCTATATGATTTATTATGCCTACAAAATGTTCTAGCTGCTTTTTTACCATTTTGTTTTTTTTGTGCCTTAGCGCAGGTGTTTTTTGTGTTTCTTTCTCATTATTGCAGCTGGCCCGCAGCTGCAAAGCCGAGTCCCGCACCACCCTCTTCTTCTCTGATGTCATCTGGTGGCTGGCTGGCTCACCCTGGTTATTGCAGCCAGCCCGCCACTGTACATCCGGTCCCATACCACCCTCTTCTTCTCTGATGTCATCAAGGGCTGGCTGTATAACCCTGGTTATTGCAGCTGGCCCATCACTGTACACCCGGTCCCATACCACCCTCTTCTTCTCTGATATCATTTGGGGGCTGGCTGTCTCACCCTGGTTATTGCAGCCAGCCCGCCACTGTACAACCGGTCCCATACCGCCCTCTTCTTCTCTGATGTCATCAAGGGCTGGCTGTATAACCCTGGTTATTGCAGCTGGCCCGTCACTATACACCCGGTCCCATACCACCCTCTTCTTCTCTGATATCATTTGGGGGCTGGCTGTCTCACCCTGGTTATTGCAGCCAGCCCGCCACTGTACAACCGGTCCCATACCGCCCTCTTCTTCTCTGATGTCATCTGGGGGCTGGCTGTCTCACCCTGATTATTCCAGCCAGCCCGCCACTGTACACCGGTCCCATACCGCCCTCTTCTTCTCTGATGTCATCTGGGGGCTGGCTGTCTCACCCTGATTATTGCAGCCGGCCCACCACTGTACACCCGGTCCCATACCACCCTCTTCTTCTCTGATGTCATCAGAGGGCTGGCTGCCTCACCCTGGTTATTGCAGCCCGCCCGCCACTGTACACTCGGTCCCATACCACCCTCTTCTCTGATGTCATCAGGGGGCTGGCTGTCTCACACTGGTTATTGCAGCTGGCCCGCCACTATACACTCGGTCCCATACCGACCACTTCCTCTCTGATGTCATCGGGGGGCTGGCTGTCTAACCCTGGTTATTGCAGCAGGCCCGCCACTGGACACCCGGTCCCATATCGCCCTCTTCTTCTCTGATGTCATCAGGGGGCTGGCTGTCTCACACTGGTTATTGCAGCTGGCCCGCCACTATACACCCGGTCCCATACCGACCTCTTCCTCTCTGATGTCATCTGGGAGCTGGCTGTCTAACCCTGGTTATTGCAGCCGGCCTGCCACTGGACACCCGGTCCCATACCGCCCTCTTCTTCTCTGGTGTCATCAGGGGCCTGGATTATTGCAGCCAGCCCACTGCTGCAAAACCTGGTCCTGCACCGGCCTCTTCTTCTCTGGTATCATCAGGGAGCCCTCCTGGATATTGCAGCCTGCCCAACATTGCACGCTCTGTCTTGTACCCCCCTCTTCTTCTCTATTGTCATCAGGGGCCAGCTGTCTCTTCCTGGTTAGTGCATCCGGCCCACCGCTGTGCACCCCGTCACGTACCACACTCTTCTTCTCTAGTGTAATTTGGGGAGCTTAGTCATCCCTTCCTGGTTATTGAACCCGGCCTGCCACTGCACATTAAGCCACGTGCCGATCTCTTTTTCTCTGATGTCCTCAGAGGGGCGGCTGTCCCTTCCTGGTTATTGCACCCAGCCGGCCACTGCACATTAGGTCCTGCACCGCTCTCTTCTTCTCTGGTGTCCTCAGGGAGCCGGCTGTCTGTTCCTGGTTATTGCATCTGGCCCACCACTCCACATCCATTCCTGCAGCTGCCTTCTTGTTATTCTGATGTCATCAGGCACCTGTCTCTTGCAGCTGGCCCACTGATGAAGTCTTGCTTCGCATGCGCACCACCAGGAGAGGGACTGCAAAGACCCAGAAGAGACAGCTGACCCCCAGATGAAGTCAGAGAAGAAGAGGGCAGCATGGGTCTGGGTGTGCAGTGGCAGACCAGGTGCAATAACCAGGAAGAGACCGCTGGCTCAGAATTATGTCAGAGAAGAAGAGTGTGACATGGGACTGGGTGTGCAGGGGTGGGCTGGGTGCAATAACCAGGAAGAGAATGATGTCAGAGAAAAAGAGGGTGGGGCAGGACCAGGTACGCAGCAGCGGGCCGGGTGCAATAACCAGGAAGAGAATGGTGTCAGAAAAAAAGAGGGTGGTGCAGGACTGGGTGTGCAGGGGCGGGCCAGGTGCAATAACCAGGAAAATAATGATTTCAGAGAAAAAGAGGGCGGTGCAGGACTGGGTGTGCAGGAGTGGGCCATGTGCAATAACCAGAAAGAGAATGATGTCAGAGATAAAGAGGGCAGTGCAGGACCGGGTGTGCAGGGGCGGGCCAGGTGCAATAACCAGGAAGAGAATGACGTAAAAAAAAAAGGGCAATGCAGGACCGGGTGTGCAGGGGCGGGCCAGGTGCTAAAACCAGGAAGAGAATGATGTCAGAGAAAAAGAGGGCATTGCAGGACCGGGTGTGTGCAGGGGCGGACTGGGTGCAATAACCAGGAATAGAATGATGTCAGAGAAAAAGGGGGGCTGTGCAGGACCGGGTGTGCAGGGGCGGGCCAGGTGCAATAACCAGGAATAGAATGATGTCAGAGAAAAAGGGGGGCTGTGCAGGACCGGGTGTGCAGGGGCGGGCCAGGTGCAATAACCAGAAAGAGAATGATGTCAGAGATAAAGAGGGCAGTGCAGGACTGGGTGTGCAGGGGCGGGCCAGGTGCTAAAACCAGGAAGAGAATGATGTCAGAGAAAAAAGAGGGCATTGCAGGACCGGGTGTGCCGGGCGGACCGGGTGCAATAACCAGGAAGAGAATGATGTCAGAGAAATAGGGGGGCTGTATAGGACCGGGTGTGCAGGGGCGGGCTGGGTGCAATAACCAGGAAGAGAATGATGTCAGAGAAAAAGAGGGCAGTGCAGGACCGGGCTGGGTGCACTAACCAGGAAGAGAATGATGTCATAGAATAAGATGGAGGTACAGGACTGGGTGTGCAGGGGTGGGATGGGTGCAATAACCAGGAAGAGAATGATGTCAGAGAATAAGATGGCGGTGCAGGACTGGGTGTGCAGGAGTGGATTGGGTGCAATAACCAGGAAGAGAATGATGTCAGTGTAAAAGAGGCTGGTACAGGACCGGGTGTGCAGGGGCGGGCCAGGTGCAATAACCAGGAAGAGAATGATATCAGAGAAAAAGAAGGCAGTGCAGGACCGGTTGTGCAGGGGCAGGCTGGGTGCAATAACCAGGAAGAGAATGATGTCAGTGTAAAAGAGGCTGGTGCAGGACCAGGTGTGCAGGGGCAGCCCTATAGATCCCTACAGAACACAGGGCCATGTGATTAAGGGCCATGTGAATGTGTTTTTTGTGCATAACCCAGCAAACATGCACACATGTTAAAATGCACATTTTAAGCATGGAGAATAGTTAAAACTCACTAAATATATATATTTTTTGACACCCAATATTAACATATTTGTCAAAGAAATATTGGCAAATGGGTTTACATCTACTTTAATGTAAAAAAATAAAATTTACATTGAAATTTACAAAAAAAAAAAAAACACGTAAAAATATAAAGAGTTTGTTTTCCAGTGCTATGGCCTAGACAAGGATTCTAGTCTCCCCCTCAGGAAGGGTTAACCTGTTTTTTCACACTGTTGCAGAGATTTGAAAAAAAATGAAAGTTGCTTGCTCGGAACGCGGCGGTTTTAATATGAACTAAGCTGCTTAGTTGCTGTGAATTACTGCTCAGCTGTGTCTCCCTCCAGCGTGTCACGTTATTTGAGGCTCTTTTGCTGCTAATGGGATGACTGCCTATATGAAGTATCTCTGGGTATAATGCACTGCGGGACTCGGCACAGACTTTTCACTTAATGCCGGATTTTATTTCACTGTATGGAGAAAAGCAAGATTTAAAGGACACATTAAAGAGCCCCGGATAAAGAGTTCTGTATGCAGTGCATTTGTGTTACTTTCATTTGTGCTTTACAGTATTATCTCATCGTGGCCCTGAAGCCACATAGGCGGATGTACAGATCCTGATTTAGGGCAGGCGCACACAAATGCGGTTTTAGAGCATGCACAACAGTGTTGTGAGCTCTTTCTGCATGCATTTTACTACGCAGTTTGGTCATGCAGAATATATAAAGAGGAAATAGCAAAAAGAAGAACTGTTCTATTTTTTTTTTATTCATTTTTTTTTTTTATTATTTTTTTATTTCTTTTTAATTTTAGATTCCTTTTTTTGCAAATAAAACGCATATATATAAAAAAATAAAAAAAAAGCCATATACAGGATCAAATAGCCAATGGGTGTGGGAACACAATTTAATGATTAGCAGCAAGTCCATTATATATAATTTGGTAATCATTTTATTTATATATACATACAGTACCTTGCGAAAGTGTTCGGCCCCCTTGAACTTTGCAACCTTTTGCCACATTTCAGGCTTCAAACATAAAGATATAAAACTGTAATTTTTTGTGAAGAATCAACAAGTGGGACACAATCATGAAGTGGAACGAAATTTATTGGATATTTCAAACTTTGTTAACAAATAAAAAACTGAAAAATTGGGCGTGCAAAATTACTCAGCCCCTCTTAAGTTAATACTTTGTAGCGCCACCTTTTGCTGCGATTACAGCTGTAAGTCACTTGGGGTATGTCTCTATCAGTTTTGCACATCAAGAGAAATTTTTACCCATTCCTCCTTGCAAAACAGCTCGAGCTCAGTGAGGTTGGATGGAGAGCGTTTGTGAACAGCAGTTTTCAGTTCTTTCCACAGATTCTCAATTGGATTCAGGTCTGGACTTTGACTTGGCCATTCTAACACCTGGATATGTTTATTTGTGAACCATTCCATTGTAGATTTTGCTTTATGTTTTGGATCATTGTCTTGTTGGAAGACAAATCTCTGTCCCAGTCTCAGGTCTTTTGCAGACTCCATCAGGTTTTCTTCCAGAATGGTCCTGTATTTGGCTCCATCCATCTTCCCATCAATTTTAACCATCTTCCTATCCCTGCTGAAGAAAAGCAGGCCCAAACCATAATGCTGCCACCACCATGTTTGACAGTGGGTATAGTGTGTTCAGGGTGATGAGCTGTGTTGCTTTTACGCCAAACATAACGTTTTGCATTGTTGCAAAAAAGTTTGATTTTGCTTTCATCTGACCAGAGCACCTTCTTCCACATGTTTGGTGTGTCTCCCAGGTGGCTTGTGGCAAAATTTATATGACACTTTTTATGGATATCTTTAAGAAATGGCTTTCTTCTTGCCACTCTTCCATAAAGGCCAGATTTGTGCAGTATATGACTGATTGCTGTCCTATGGACAGAGTCTCCCACCTCAGCTGTAGATCTCTGCAGTCCATCCAGAGTGATCATGGGCCTCTTGGCTGCATCTCTGATCAGTCTTCTCCTTGTATGAGCTGAAAGTTTAGAGAGACGGTCAGGTCTTCGTAGATTTGCAGTGGTCTGATACTCCTTCCATTTCAATATTATCGCTTGCACAGAGCTCCTTGGGATGTTTAAAGCTTGGGAAATCTTTTTGCATCCAAATCCGGCTTTAAACTTCTCCACAACAGTATCTCGGACCTGCCTGGTGTGTTCCTTGTTCTTCATGATGCTCTCTGCGCTTTAAACGGACCTCTGAGACTATCACAGTGCAGGTGCATTTATACGGAGACTTGATTACACACAGGTGGATTCTATTTATCATCATTAGTCATTTAGGTCAACATTGGATCATTCAGAGATCCTCACTGAACTTCTGGAGAGAGTTTGCTGCACTGAAAGTAAAGGGGCTGAATAATTTTGCACGCCCAATTTTTCAGTTTTTTATTTGTTAACAAAGTTTGAAATATCCAATAAATTTTGTTCCACTTCATGATTGTGTCCCACTTTTTGTTGATTCTTCACAAAAAATTACAGTTTTATATCTTTATGTTTGAAGCCTTAAAATGTGGCAAAAGGTCACAAAGTTCAAGGGGGCCGAATACTTTTGCAAGGCGCTGTATTTTAGTTTTAATTATCATGATATAAAATAATTGATGTGGAGGCCTTTTGGTGGGCATGGTTTTTTTTTTTTTGGGGGGGCAGCATTTCATTCTTGGACCCAGGCAGCACAATGTCTTGGGCCAGCCCTGCAGTACCTGACTGTGTTTACAGCATAGCAATAAACAGTAATACATAGAAATAATCCTCCCTCTCTCATGCCTCCTTTACCACTTCAATACCGGGCACTTTTACCCTTTTCCTGCCCAGGCCAATTTTCAGCTTTCAGCGCTGTCACACTTTGAATGACATTTGCGCGGTCATGCTACACTGTACTCATATGACATTTTTCACATTTTTTTTCACACAAATAGAACTTTCTTTGGTGTTATTTAATCACCTCCTTCCCAAGCCTATTCTGACACTTCTCTCCTACATGTAAAAATCAAATTTTTTTGCTAGAAAATTACTTAGAACCCCCAAACATTATATATATTTTTGGACCCTATAGAATAAAATGGTGTGTCTTGCAATTTGTTGTTGTTTGTTGCAATTTTTTATGTCACATGGTATTTGCGTAGTGGTTTTTCAAACGCAATTTTCTTGGGAAAAAAACACATTAATGAATAAAAAAATAAATAAAAACTGTAAAGTTAGCCCAATTTTTAATGTGAAAAATTATGTTACGCCGAGTAAATAGATACTTAATATGTCAAGCTTTAAAATTGCATCTGCCCATGGAATAGTAGCAAACTATGGTGCTTAAAATTCTCCACAGGTGACGCTTTAAACACCTTTACAGGTTACCAGTTGAGAGTGGCACAGGAGGTCTGGTGCTAGAATTATTGCTCTCACTCTGACTTTCGCGGCGATACCTCACTTGTGTGGTGTGATCACCATTTACATATGCATGCAGAAGTAACGTATGCGTTCGCATTTGTGCGTAAGCACGGTGAGACAATGGCGCTTTAATTTTTTTTTATTTCTTTTATACAAAAACATTTTTTTTTTTTACACTTTTTAAAAAAAAAAAATTTACAAACTTTTTTGCTATCACAAGGGATGAACAACATCCCCTGTAATAGCATAATCCCGGTTTCCAGGGTTACAGAGGAAGGGGTACGATGTCAGTTCCTCTCTCTCTGTCCCAGGCAGCCATCGCCGCTGGCCGCATCTCTCCTGCCTTCCATGATGGGACCGGAGAGCCCGGGAGGGGCGGCGGTGGGAGGGGGGTGGTACCCCTTTCTGCTACCTGCAGAAGTGATCGAGTGGCTAATTAGCCACTCAGATCACTTCTGCTTTGTTGAGAATCGCCGGCTGAAAAAAACGGTACCAAGGTGATGCCTGTAGGTGCACCCATCATCCCGGTATAACCATTGAAACCCAAGGGCGTATGGGCCCGTCCTTGGGTGGGAATTGGTTAATAACCCCTGGGTTTTTTATTTTTTGCTAAATAAAAAAAAAAAAAAGACTGAAAATTTTGAACAAAAAAAAAAAAAAGTGTTTTTTCTTTGTATCTGTTAAACATTTTTGTTAATAAAGAATTGTTCTACAAAAATTTTCCCCAAAATTTATTCTGCTACATTTCTTTAGTAAAAAAAAAAAAAAAAAAACCCCAAATCAGTGTATATTATTTAGTCTGTAGGAAAGTTTTCAAACCATGATATATATCTGAAGATTTATCAATCCTGATGTTCTGACTGCCTATCTCATTTCTTGACACCCTAAAACTCCAGGACGGTACAATAGCCCCCAAATTACCCCTTTTTTTTTTAAGTAGACAGTCCAAGGCATTTATTAAGCGCCGTGGTGAGTTTTTTGAAGTTGTAATTTTTTTTTTACACTTGTTTGGAAATTCAAGAAATGTAAAAAAAAATTGTTTATTTTTATTTTTTTTGCATACTGTCACCAGTGCAGTACAGCATTATCATATAACTGGTGTGGCGATGATCAGGGATACAGGTGACAGTATGTAAAAAAAAAAAAAAAAATGTAAAATAATTTAAGAAAAATGTTTAATTACATTATTTTATTTTTTTTACGATTTTTTTTTTTTTAAATACACTCTAACTATACGTAGCAATGCGGTATTAGCATAGTAACATTGTACTACTCCGGGGAAAGCGATCAGGATTTATTAATTTTTTTCACATTATGATTGCTTATACCAGTGAATTTCACTGGTATAAGCAGCCATTTTTACTGAATGAAACTGATTCATTCAATGTGTAATGTTGTGGTTAGCTGTGATTGATCAGAGCTAATCACATGGTACAGATGGGCTGTGATTGGCCTGTCTGTACTATGTGATCACTTTGACCAATCACAGCAAGCAACACAATTGTACACAATGAATGGCATAAAAGGAAGCCGATTCAAATTCTGTGTGAAGTATAGCTGGTTGTTAGGGAGTGAGCTGGGAAGCTGGCCGCCGCGTCCCTAACAACAGCTGACTCATCAGCTGTCAGCGGGCCTTCCCGCTGAGAGCTGAAATGTAAACAAAAAGATGCTGGCAATAGAAAAGTTAAAAAAAAAAACATTGTGGCCCCTCCAATCCATACCAGGCCCTGATCTGCCAGGCCAGGAAAGGGGGGGGGAGCGAGCCCCCCCCGAACCATACTGGGCCACATGCCCATGGACCCCAGTGACCCACATGCCCATGGGCCTCTTCCCCACAACCCTTGGCTTTGGTTGTGAGGATTTGCAGGTGGGGGGCTTATCGCTAGAGGGGTAACTAGAACCTTCAGGGCCCCGGTGCAAGAAACCATGTAGGGCCCCCCGGACCCCTGGCTGGGGCCCTTACCTTTAAGCCTGGTGCTCTTCCCACTGATCCTGGGGCCCTTTACTCTCATTGCGGAGCCCTTTATTACGGTCCCGCAGCGGGACCCTTTCACAAGTTTTGCAATGGGCCCCCTTCCTGCCATCTTGGGACCTCCCAATGGTGGCGGAATGCCAGGGCCCGGTTGCAAGTGTGACCTTTGCGATCCTGGAAGTTCACCCACTGGTGTCAGTAGTTTTTATTTTTTAATATTTTAATTGTATTATTTTTTATCATTTTATTTTATTTTTCTACAATGTCACTGACTATGACTCTGTCCATTCAGAAAAGGAAGGAGCTGGTAAATTACATATCTACCGACCCCTTCCTGGTTCTCTATTGTGACACATCCCCTGCAGCAGCCGGCAGGAGAGGGGAGGGAGCACAGTGGGGGGAAGGGGGGGGGGCAGCACAGTGAGGGGGGGGGGGGACTAGGGGAGCAGAGACATTAGAACACAAGTAAACTGGATAGGAGGGGCGGCGGGGGCAGCATACAGAGGAACCAATCTCCTCCATTTTCCTCCTGCAGCTACAGGAAGAAAAAGGAGGACAGTGATTTCTTTACATGCTGCCCCTGCCACTCCTCCTATCCAGGTGTACAGGGGAGCCGCACAGGCCCCATGGAGCATGGGGCCCGGTTGCAATTGCAACCCCTGCAGTTACGCCCCTACTGATCGCAATCTGAACCCCTACCCATTCACCCAAAAAAATAAAGACAGTACACAAGTTTTTGACAATTCCGTTATTAAAAAATAACAAAAATGTCCCCCCGATGTAGATCCACGCTCAATCACGCTGCCAAATTTGAATCCTTCTGAAAATGAATAAACAAAACTAAATTAAAATGAAACAAAATGAATTCCGAAACGAATCAACTAAACAATATCAGTAACATAATAAATCTATCTGAAATGAAACTAAACCAATTTTTCCCTTTTGCACATGTCTACGTGCTGGCAGGGGACAGGCCTTTTTACTCAAGCTGTGGCTGCTTTTTAGCCCCTGACTCGGACAATACACATATATGCGGCTCTGTGTAAACAGCCTACAGTGCTGAGACACGCTCCCAGCGTGGTACCCGGTGCGGTTTGGTAAGCTCCCAATACATACTTGAGATCAGGAGCTTTTCGATCATGTGACTGCTGTGGCGGCCAATCACAGTGGTCACATGACCATAATGCCCGCCTCTGCCTCCTGGCTTTTAGAACTCTTAAAGTGATTGAAATGTCTCGTTTTTAACCACTTCTGGACTGGAAGGTTTTCCCCCTTAATGACCAGGCCATTTTTTGCGATTCGCCACTGTGTTACTTTAACGGACAATTGCGTGGTTGTGCGACGCTGTACCTAAATAAAATTGACGTCCTTTTTTTCCCACAAATAGAGCTTTCTTTTGGTGGTATTTGATCACCTGTGTGATTTTTATTTTTTGCGCTATAAACAAAAAAAGAGCGACAATTCTGAAAAAAGAAACAATATTTTTCACTTTCTGCTATATAACATTCCCAAAAAAAATTAAAAAATCTAAATTTTTTAACATTTTAGGCCAACTTGTTTTCTGCTACATATTTTTGGTAAAAAAAAAGTCGCAGTAAGCGTATTTTGATTGGTTTGCGCAAAAGGTATCACGTCTACTAACTACAGGAAAGACTTGTCATTTTTATTGTTTTTTTTTACTAGTAATGGCGGCGATCTGCGATTTTTTGCAGGACTGCAACATTGGGGTGAACAGATCGGACCCCTAACTGACATTTTTGACACTTTTGGGGGGACCAGTGACATTACTACAGTAATCAGTGCTAAAAATATGCACTGTTACTGTAATAATGAAACTGGCAGGGAAGGGGTTAACACTGTGGGTGATCAAAGGGTTAAATGTGAGCCTAGGGGAGTGATTCTAACTGTAAGGGGGCAGGGCTTATGGAATGACGATAGAGACATTTGATCCTATATAGAAGGATCACAGGCGCTCTGTGATCATTCCAGGGAGAAGAACGGTCAGCTGTGTTGACAACAGCTGACCAATCTTCTCTCTCAGCGTGGAACGATCGCGGGTGTCAGGCTGCAATCGGAGCCGCCTGCCCCATGCATCTGGGTCCCCTAGCTGGCGGCGTGAAACCGACGTAGCCCCAGGGCCGTCTTTAACACAGGGCAAAAGGGGAAGCTACCCTGGGCCCAGTTATTGTTGTGGGGCCCGAAGCAGCTGCCCCTTGAGCACGCACTGCCCCATAATAGTTGATAAGTGGATTTGGGAGGGCCAAAGAAAATGTTTGCCCAGGGTCCAATCAATATTAAAGACGGCCCTGCGTAGCCCTATGTTGGTTTGCGCAGGAGGGCCGCCCTGCCACAGTATATATGCAGTGGGTGGTCCGGAACTGGTTAAAAAAAAGTAAAAAGGGCCCTTCCCTTCAAGCCTGGGGCTCTTCCCACTGATCCTGGGACCCTTTACTCTCATTGCAGGGCCCTTTATTACGGTCCCACAGCGGGACCCTTTCACAAGTTCTGCAGTGGGCCCCCTTCCTGCCACCTTGGGGCCTCCCCACTGTGGAGCGATGCCAGGGCCCGGTCGCAAGGGTGACCTTTGCGATCCTGGAAGTTCACCCACTGGTGTCAGTGGTTTTTATTTTTTGGTATTTTAATTGTATTATTTTTATAATTTTATTGTATTTTTTTACAATGTCACTGACTATGACTCTGTCCATTCAGAAAAGGAAGGAGCTGGTAAATTACATATTTACCGACTCCTTCCTGGTTCTCTATTGTGACATCCCCTGCAGCAGCTGGCAGGAGAGGGGAGGGAGCCCAGTATAAACATATACTTCCCAGTTGGTTTTGCACAGAGCAGCCTGGATCCTCCTCTTCTCGGGTCCCTTGTTCCTGCTCCTGGCCCCTCCTTCTTGCCAAGTGCCCCCACAGCAAGCAGCTTGCTATGGGGGCACCCGAGCCGAGCTGCAGCTCCCTGTGTCCATTTAGACATGGAGCTGCAGTTCGGCCCCGCCCCCTCTTTCTCCTGATTGACTAACTGACTTTGATTGACAGCCGCGGGACCCCACTGACAGCTCAGAGATCACCCGCCGTAAGGGTTTAACCCAACTCCCCCCCCTTGCATCAAGGTGCTAACGCACATTCTCCCGCCGTAATACTAAACAAACAGCCGTGTTCAATAAAGACATAATTTTGTACAAACAAGACGCGGAAAGCTGCCGAAATGACCTCTTTAGCGGTAAATCATCCAATAACACGCTCACATCGCTGCCTAATTGTAATTCCCGAGCTCCGGGGTTGATCTACACTTGTTGGGTATTGATCTGCGTCTGCCGGCAGATAATAGAGCACTTTAGTAGCTGGAAATTATCTGAAATATATTTTGTGACAACTAATGAAAAGCATAATTACTGCAGATAGGGAAAAATCAATGCGGGTGTCAGAGAGTATGGAAGAGAGCTAATGTCAGCGGGAGCGCGCCGAGGAATCGCGGGAAAAAACCTTACCATCAACTGACTGGCCAGGGGGCTCCGAGTCGCAGCCGACGCAGGTTCAGAGGTGAAGGGTCAGCGCCGGCTGCCGCGTGCGCCTTCCCTGAAAATGAATAACTTATAGCGGAGAGTCGTATATCAGAGGTCACAGCTTATTTATTTATTTTGTAATGGAATATATTGATTGTGACCGCTGCCAATGCTTTTGCCTATTTATAAAGAGACTCTGGGCTCTAATCCAGCTCTGCAGGCGGAGAGCAATTTATGAAGAAATTACGTCGGTGTTTTTACAGAAAAGTCTGCAATCTGTTATGTTTAAGGCGAGCGAGCGGGAGAAGACGCTTTCCTTAGAACAGGAGTCTCCGAACTGCAGCCTATGGGTTCAATCCGGCCCCATACAAGATCGCATGTGGCCCTCTGATCTAAGGACTGATGGGGACCCGGATGTAAGGGGGGACTCTGATGGGGACTCTGGTGAAAGGGGAGGCTCTGATGTAAGGGGAACTCCAATGTAGGCAGTACTTTGATGCAAATTCTGATGCAAGGGATCTCTGATAGGGACTCTGATGTAAGGGGGATCTTGATGTAAGGGGGACTCTGATGGGAACTCTGATGCAAGTCGCATCTGATAGGAACTATAATGCAATGTGGCTTTTATGAGGGCTCTGAAGGGGGCTCTGATGTAAGTGGGGTTCTGATAAGGACTCTGATGTAAATGGGGGACTCTGATGTAGGTGGGGCTGTGATAGGGACTCTGATGTAAGGGGGGCTTTGATGAGAACTCTGATTTAAGGGGGACTCTATTGTAAGGGGAATTCCAATGTAAGGGGGACTTTGATGGTAACTCTGATACAAGGGGGCTCTGGTGGGGACTATGACGTAAGTGGGGCTCTGATGGGGACTCTGCAGTAAAGGCGACTTTGATGGGGACACTGATATAAGGGAGCTCTAATGTAAATGGGTCTTTGATGGGGGACTCTGATGTAAGGGGGGACTCTGGGGGGTGTTGATGGGAACTCTGATGTAAGGGAGTTTTGATAGGGACTCTGATGCAAGGGGAACTCTAATGTGGGGTGTACTTTGATGCAAATTCTGATGCAAGGGGCTCTGATGTAGGGGGATGTTGATGTAAGGGGAATGCCAATGTAGGAGTCTCTGATGGGAACGCTGATACAAGGGGGCTCTGGTGGAGACTATGATGTAAGTGGGGCTCTGATGGGGACTCTGCAGTAAAGGAGACTTTGATGGGGACACTGATATACGGGAGCTCTAATGTAAATGGAACTTTGATGGGAGATTCTGATGTAAGGGGGGACTCTGGGGGGCTTTGATTGGAGATTCTGATGTAAGGGGGAACTCTGGGGGGCTTTGATGGGAACTCTGATGTAAGGGGGGACTCTGGGGGGCTTTGATGGGAGATTCTGATGTAAGGGGGGACTCTGGGGGCTTTGATGGGAACTCTGATGTAAGGGAGCTTTGATAGGGACTATGATGCAAGGGGGCTGTGACAGGGACTCTGATGTAAGTGGACAATGATGGGGACTCTGAAGAAAGGGGGCTCTGAAGGGGACTCTGATGTAGGAGAACGATGATGGGGACTCTGAAGAAAGGGGGCTCTGAAGGAGACTCTGATGTAAGGGGATGATGATGATGGGGACTCTGAAGAAAGAGGGCTTTGATGTAAGGGGGGGCTGATGTAAGGGGGCTTTGATGGGAACTCTGATGAAAGGGGGCTCTGATGGAGACTCTGATGTAAGGGGACAATAATGGGGACTCTAAAGAAAGGCGCTGAAGGGAACTCTGATGTAAGGGGATTCTGATAGGGGCTCTCATGTAAAGGTGGCTCTGATGTAAGGGGAGCTATCATGTAAGTGGGTCTTTGATGAGGACGCTGATACAAGGGGGCTCTGATGGGGACAATGATCTAGGCAGGACTCTGATGTAAGGGAGACATTGATGGGGACTCTGATGTAAGGGGGACATTGATGGGGGACTCTGATGTAAGGGGGACATTGATGGGGGCTCTGATGTAAGGGGGACATTGATGGGGGACTCTGATGTAAGGGGGACATTGATGGGGGACTCTGATGTAAGGGGGACATTGATGGGGGCTCTGATGTAAGGGGGGCATTGATGGGGGATTCTGATGTAAGGGGGACATTGATGGGGGACTCTGATGTAAGGGGGACATTGATGGGGGCTCTGATGTAAGGGGGACATTGATGGGGACTCTGATATAAGGGGGACATTGATGGGGGATTCTGATGTAAGGGGGACATTGATGGGGGACTCTGATGTAAGGGGGACATTGATGGGGTCTCTGATGTAAGGGGACATTGATGGGGGCTCTGATGTAAGGGGGACATTGATGGGGTCTCTGGTGTAAGGGGGACATTGATGGGGTCTCTGATGTAAGGGGGGCATTGATGGGGGACTCTGATGTAAGGGGGACATTGATGGGGGACTCTGATGTAAGGGGGACATTGATGGGGGCTCTGATGTAAGGGGGACATTGATGGGGGACTCTGATGTAAGGGGACATTGATGAGGACTCTGATGTAAGGGGGACATTGATGGGGGACTCTGATGTAAGGGGGACATTGATGGGGGCTCTGATGTAAGGGGGACATTGATGGGGACTCTGATATAAGGGGGACATTGATGGGGGATTCTGATGTAAGGGGGACATTGATGGGGGACTCTGATGTAAGGGGGACATTGATGGGGGCTCTGATGTAAAGGGGACATTGATGGGGGCTCTGATGTAAGGGGACATTGATGGGGTCTCTGATGTAAGGGGACATTGATGGGGGCTCTGATGTAAGGGGGACATTGATGGGGGCTCTGATGTAAGGGGACATTGATGGGGACTCTGATGTAAGAGGGACATTGATGGGAACTCTGATGTAAGAGGGACATTGATGGGGTCTCTGATGTAAGGGGGACATTGATGGGGGCTCTAAAGTAAGGGGGACATTGATGGGGGATTCTGATGTAAGGGGGACATTGATGGGGGCTCTGATGTAAGGGGACATTGATGGGGTCTCTGATGTAAGGGGGACATTGATGGGGGCTCTGATGTAAGGGGACATTGATGGGGTCTCTGATGTAAGGGGGACATTGATGGGGTCTCTGATGTAAGGGGGACATTGATGGGGACTCTGATGTAAGGGGGACATTGATGGGGGATTCTGATGTAAGGGGACATTGATGGGGACTCTGATGTAAGGGGGACATTGATGGGGGATTCTGATGTAAGGGGACATTGATGGGGACTCTGATGTAAGGGGGACATTGATGGGGGATTCTGATGTAAGGGGACATTGATGGGGACTCTGATGTAAGAGGGACATTGATGGGGACTCTGATGTAAGGGGGACATTGATGGGGGATTCTGATGTAAGGGGACATTGATGGGGGATTCTGATGTAAGGGGACATTGATGGGGACTCTGATGTAAGGGGGACATTGATGGGGACTCTGATGTAAGGGGGACATTGATGGGAACTCTGATGTAAGGGGACTCTGATGGGCTCAGATTTGGTATTACTTTGCTTTGTTTTCCTGGAGTGTTTTCTGTTATTCTAAGGCTCCGTTCACATCTAGGCGTTGTTATTTATTCAGGCGTTTTTCAGTTGGGTTTTTTTTGTCATTTTACAGGTGATTTTGCAGGGTTTTTGTGCAGGCGTTTTTAGGTTGACAAGTGACCAATGAAAAACAAAATAAAACCTGTAATCTGCCAAAAAAAGAAGCTCATGTACTTTTTTGAGCTTCGGGCGTTTTGCTTCAGGTGACAGAACGCTCAGATGTGAACAGGGGCCATTAAAACAAATGGGAATTTTCCTGTTGGGTGCTTTTAGAGTTGAGCAGAAAATCGTCCAAAAACGCCCAGATTTGCCCGGAGCCTAAGGGTCCTTTCACACGGGCGATCCGATCCGATCCACCTGTCAGTTTTTCAGGAGGACCGAATCGGATCCTCCATGCATCCCTATGGGGCAGCGGGTGTCAGCGGAGACATGTCCTCTGACACCCGCTGACATCCAATCCGATACTGTGCGTGAAATCCGGACGGAGGTAAACCCAATTTTCCATCCGTCTGGCGGATCGGATTGGATGGGATCGGATAAGAACGTTTTGTGAATTTGTTTAAAGGGTAACTCCACTTTCCTGGTGAAAAAAAATAGCAAATAAAGAAAAAACAATATAGTGTATACAATTGTGACACAAATCTGCAGCCGCAGTAATTTTCTGAAAATGTAATACAATATGGCATCCTGGAGCTGTTCTGTACACAGAATGTATACTGACCACACCCCCAGAAACATCATTTCCTGCTTGTGTGATTGGCTCACTAATTTTCCCAGAAGTCTACACTAAGATACAAGTCAGATTTCTGGCATCCCCTGCAACACAAATGTCATTTTTGGTGAGATACTCCCAATAGGAACACGTCTAAAGGGATGCAGGCCCAGCAGATTTACACATTAGAGCAGGGGTGTCAAACTCCATTTCATCGCGGGCCGCATCAGCATTATGGTTGCCCTCAAGGGGCCAGTTATATCTGTAGGATTAGATGTCCAGAGCCCCCTCCTACCATCAGAAGTCAAGAGTTTTGCACCCTTCCTTACATCACAATGCACCCCCTTACCTTGTGCTGCTGCCAAGAAGAAAATGCAGGTGGATCTGGGAAGAAGTGCAGGGTCTGGAGGAGAACCAGAGGAAGGCTGGAGTCAGCTTCCAGAGTCTGCTGAATGCTGAGACCAGGGGAGGGAGAGGCAAGGTGGTGTTACGGCTGCACAGAGAGGTGCAGAATCTGTAGGAGGAGTTCTGCCCTCTCTGCCCTCCTCTCTGCTGCGAACTGCTGAGAAGAGGTGGTGCAGGATCTAGCAAAGGAGTTCTGTCCTCTCTGCTGCTGACTATAGAGACAACGTGGAGGCAGAGGCAAGGGGGGTGCCGCAGCTGCAGGAGAGGTGCGAGGGCCACATGAAATAGCCTGGGGGGCCGCATTCGGCCCGCGGGCCTTGTGTTTGACACCTGTGCATTAGAGCCTTGCAGATGGCACCTCTGATTGATAATTATGAAACCACTCCCATAACAGTGATTATTAAACCACTGCCATTGTGAAACCACTCCCAATTATGAAACCACTCCCATAACAGTGGTTATGAAACCACTCCCATTATGAAACCACTCCCAATTATGAAACCACTCCCATAACAGTTGTTATGAAACTACTCCCATTGTGAAACCACTCCCAATTATGAAACCACTCCCTTTATGAAACCACTCCCAATTATGAAACCACTCCCATTATGAAACCACTCCCAATTATGAAACCACTCCCAGAACAGTCGTTATGAAACCACTCCCATTGTGAAACCACTCCCAATTATGAAACCACTCCCAATTATGAAACCACTCCCGTTATCAAACCACTCCCAATTGTGAAACCACTCCCACTCAGCAATCAATGATTTCTTCTGAATAAAAAAAGGTAGGAATCTGCAACAAAGTTTGTTACAATCCTTGTAATATACAGAGATCACCCAGAGGGGAATGTTTTTTTCTCAACAAAAGTGGAGTTTACGCTTTAATTATCTGTAACTTTTGTAGAAATGACAGAATTATACATTGTTGCATATTGAACATTTTCTCACTATCAGTTTTTTTTTTTTTTTTTTTTTCTTAAACGGTTTAATGCTCCAAATAACTGGAGACTTTTAAGTATTCATATATTTTTTTTTTCTTTCAATTTTAATTCATAATTCTAATTCTGTATGATTTTTTTTTTTTTTTTGCAACAAAACCGCCTCATTTGCATCCACTTTCATTAAGTGCGTCTTACTTGTCACCAGAGAAAATGCAAATGGTCTTTTGCCTTGTAAACTTCAAAACTACTTAGCCTTTTAAACTTCTCGCTGCAAACAAATAGATACATTAGTTCCCTGCTTTGCATTTATAATGCATACATCTGAATGTCATGCATAGATTTGCATCCGCAATGATCTTCTTTTGTAAAGCTGGCTGTGATACGGGGACCATCCATCTCTTACTGATTCGCCGATCGGTCATAAGACGATGTTCTCCCTTTTTCTTGACTAACGAAGGAGCACCTGTCATGTGAGTGCAGTGCTGGGGGATGCTTTCTTCTCCCAGGCTGGGGATCACATTTGTGCGATTCAGGAACGCAGGTAAAATTATGCGTGTTCCCGCAACACACAAACCCCCATCCCATGTGCAGTGAAAATAATTCTTAGTTAAAGTTTTATGTGGCCCCCCGGGGCTCTGCAGACACAAATCTGTGATTGCCTATTGCACTGTTATAGCAGTGATTCTTAAGCCCCGTACACACGTACTGATCGTCGGCCGAACGATCGGCCGTCTTTTGTCCAGGGCTGTCGTGTCTGTTGAAAAGTGCTAAAGACTGCACACGAATTTTGTCGGCCAACAACAGCCGACCGCAGAAGTGATGTCATGTGATGGTCAACTTTCCGTGTCTTTTTTCTTTTCTGAGCATGCCCAGTCTTGCTAATCTGCTGTCTGTCGGCCGAATTCTGTACTGACTGGCGAACAATCGGCCATTCTGGTGATGGCCAACAAATATTTTAAAGTCTGCACGACAGATTCTGTTCGGTCGAAAATGCGCTGTCGGTTGTCGGAAGCATCATACTAACAAGCCTACATTTGGCCGATCGGTCGGCGGCCGAATATTTACGGCCGACAATCGGTACGTGTGTACTGGCCTTAAGTCTCATGTCACAGATCTCCAGTCTACTGAAGCATGTACACAGTCTCCAACAACTCCTGTAGGATGTTCACAGTCTCTGACAGTCTCCTGAGGCATGTCTGCAGTCTCTGACCATCTCCTGAGGCATGTCTGCAGTCTCTGACCATCTCCTGTAGCATGTCTGCAGTCTCTGACCATCTCCTGAGGCATGTCTGCGGTCTCTGACCGTCTCCTGAGGCATGTCTGTGGTCTCTGACCATCTCCTGAGGCATGTCTGCGGTCTCTGACCTTCTCCTGAGGCATGTCTGCGGTCTCTGACCATCTCCTGAGGCATGTCTGCGGTCTCTGACAGTCTCCTGAGGCATTTCTGCAGTCTCTGACCGTCTCCTGAGGCATGTCTGCGGTCTCTGACCTTCTCCTGAGGCATGTCTGCGGTCTATGACCGTCTCCTGAGGCATGTCTGCGGTCTCTGACCGTCTCCTGAGGCATGTCTGCGGTCTCTGACCTTCTCCTGAGGCATGTCTGTGGTCTCTGACCTTCTCCTGAGGCATGTCTGCGGTCTCTGACCGTCTCCTGAGGCATGTCTGCGGTCTCTGACCTTCTCCTGAGGCATGTCTGCGGTCTCTGACCATCTCCTGAGGCATGTCTGCGGTCTCTGACCTTCTCCTGAGGCATGTCTGCGGTCTCTGACAGTCTCCTGAGGCATTTCTGCAGTCTCTGACCATCTCTTGTATCAAGTCTGCAGTATCTGACTATCTCTTGTATCAAGTCTGCAGCCTCTGACCATCTCTTGTATCATGTCTTCAATCCCTGACCATTTCATATGTCATGTCTGCAGTCTCTGACCAATTATGTAATGTCTGCAGTCTCTAAACTGCAGTTTCTGACCATCTTATGTATCATGTCTGATGTTTCTGACCATCTCTTGTATCATGTCTGCAGTCTCTGACCATCTCTTGTATCATGTCCCCAGTCTCTGACATCTCCTGTATCATGTCTGCAGTCTCTGACCATCTCTTGTATCATGTCTGCAGTCTCTGACCATCTCTTGTATCATGTCTGCAGTCTCTGACCATCTCTTGTATCATGTCCCCAGTCTCTGACATCTCCTGTATCATGTCTGCAGTCTCTGACCATCTCTTGTATCATGTCTTCAGTCTTTAACCATCTCTTTTTTCATGTCTGCATGGAGGCCCCCCCCCCAATCAAGACAGTTGACCACCACTGGAAATCACAGGAGGTTGACTGCTCAGCACAGGCCCAATTTAGATAATGTTTTGTAGTTTCTGGGTGAATGCAAACCATTCTCTGATTGGACAAGGTGGTGAGCATGAAAACCCACCCTCTCTCTCCACCTCATCCAATCAGAGAAAGCTTTGCATTCATTCAGAAAGTACAATGCATTGTACGAATGGCGGCTATGCCCTAGCCCAAGGCCAACACTAGGTGAGAGGTGGCAGGAGCAGAAGACTGACAGCATTGGTATGCTGCTGCTCACTCACTGTCCAGTCAGTAGGCTGTAGGTGTGTTCTTGACCACCATGTGCTACTGTTACAGTGGAGTTTGATGTTCTGGCTTACCTCTTGGTCACAAGGTAAAGTAACGCAGTGCTGAAGCACAAGAAATGGCCTGGTCATTAAGGGGGTATAACCATCTGGAGTTGAAGTGGTTAAAGTTCTGACACCAAAAATGATGGGAGCTCCTTAACCACTTTAAGACCGGAAGGATTTGCCCCCCTTCCTGACCAGGCCATATTTTGCGATTCGGCACTGCGTTACTTTAGCGGACAATTGCGCGGTCGTGCGACGCTGCAATGTCCTTTTTTTCTCACAAATAGAGCTTTCTTTTGGTGGTATTTGATCACCAGTTATAATACTAATAATGATCACTGCAAATTATGGGACGCCCATGTGTTTCCCGTGACTTGCAATGGCACCCCAAACACGGCGCAATTGTGCCGCGATTGTCGCCTGATAAATCGCGGTAAAATTGTACAAACAGAATCGCGGGATGTCTGTTACAGAAAAAACAGTAGAACATGCTGCATTTTTTTCCTGCACTGGACTGTACTGGAACACTGTAAAATGCAGTGGAATGCATCGAAACGCACCTAAATTAACCAAAAATGCACTGGAACACACGTGTCCTTATTTAAGGTTAAGAGAAAATAGGATGAAAAAAATGCACTCGACTGTATCAAAAACGCACCAAAAATGTGCATGCAGAAAAGCATCTGGAACGCATCCGGACTGCATTTCATGGTGTGAACTGGCCCTAAAACAGTACATTTATATATTAAAATATTTAGATTACACTTACATAATTCTAGGTTAACCACTTGCCGACCGCCACAAGTACATATACTGAGGCGGTCAGCCCCCCCCTGGTCAAAGTGACGGTACGTCACTCGCCCGCGAGCCAATAGGGGGCGAGCGTGCACCGCCGGAGGCGCGCTCCCGCCCCCGCTCGTTCACTGCCATCCCCGCGCGAGTGACCGGCGGCTCCGATGTCCACCGGTCACTCGCAATCTCCCGCTGGAGAGGGAGAAAGGCAGACGGCTAAAGTAAACAAAGCCGCCTGTCATTCTCTCTGGTGTAACTGCAGAAATCATAGGATCCTGCTATGTAGGATCGTATGTCTCTGTGGTTACATCACAAGCCACGCCCCCCCCACAGTTAGAAGCACGCCCCTAGGGACACACTTAACCCCTGGATCTCTAATAAAGTTAACCCCTTCCCTGCCAGTGTCATTTTTACAGTAACAGTGCATATTTATAGCACTGATTACTGTAGTAATGTCACTGGTACTCCCAAAAGTGTCAAAAATGTCAGTCAAGGGTCCGATCTGTCCGCCGCAAAGTTGCAGTCCCGCAAAAAAAATTGCAGATCGCCGCCATTACTAGTTAAAAAAAAAAAACAATAAAAATGACATAAATCTTTTCCGTAGTTAGTTAACGCAATAACTTTTACGCAAACCAATAAAAATAAGCTTATTGCGATTTTTTTCACCAAAAATATGTAGCAGAAAACAAATTGGCCTAAAATGTTAAAAAATTTGGATTTTTACATTTTTTGGGGGGGAATTTCATATAAAAAAATGTGAAAAATATTGTTATTTTTTCAAAATTGTCGCTCTTTTTTTGTTTATAGCGCAAAAAGTAAAAATTGCACAGGTGATCAAATACCACCAAAAGAAACCTCTGTTTGTGGGGAAAAAAGGACGTTTGTGTACAGCTTCACGCGACCGCGCAATTGTCTGTTAAAATCACGCAGTGCCGAATCGCAAAATAGGCCCTGGTCTTTGAGCAGCCAAATCCTCCGGGGCTTAAGTGGTTAAAAAACGCCTTGTAAAATAATGCTTGCTGGCAAAGAAAACAGGAACAGTCCACATGCGCTTCCGGGGTCAGTGGGGACGCAGTGATGTCAGCACGCGGCCCCGCCCAACATGTTTCGTTAAAACGAACGTCTTCTGGGGCACCACGTGGGCTTTCTCTATTTTTATTATAACAATTATTTTACCATTGAATTTATATCACATTTTAAACTAGTGCGCCTTTTTTGGATGTAATGGATTTTGAACTGTGGATATATCATATCGTTTAGCTGCTGCTGTCACTTTATATTGAAGTCACTACAGACATTAGCGTGGTTTTAAAACTAATTTTACTTTCATGTTTAATTTAAAGTATACGTAAACCCAAGGGAAGGGATGAGAAAACTGGAATATTTGACAAAGCGATAGAACTGTAAAAACATTTTAATATATACAGTATATAAATAGTATATACAATATGTATATTTTAACCACTTAAGGTCTGCCCTATAGAAGTTTTACTGCTGCAGGATCACAAATACAGTTGTGCTCATAAGTTTACACACCCTGGCAGAATTTATGATTTATTGGCCATTTTTCAGAGAATATGAATGATAACACAAAAACGTTTCTTTCACTCATGGTTAGTGTTTGGCTGAAGCCATTTATTATCGATCAACTGAATTTACCCTTTTTTTTTAAAATCATAATGACAACAGAAACTACCCAAATGACCCTGAACAAAAGTTTACACACCCTGGGGATTTTGGCCTGATAACATGCACACAAGTTGACACAAAGGGGTTTGAATGGCTATTAAGTCCCCGTTCACACTAAGGCGACCTGTGAGGCGACCTGGTCGCCTCACAGGTCGCCGTAGGTCGCCTTCCATAGGGAAGCTGCGGACCCGTTCTAATAGGAGCGACACAAGTCGCTCCGACTTAGAAAAAGGGTCCGGAGCTTCTTTGGGGCGACCGCCATAGACTTCAATGTTATGAAGTCCGTGCCGGCCGCTCCGAGGTCGCGGCGCGCTGCTCGCACCGCGACCTCGGAGGTCGTCCCGGGAAGTAGCGTCGCTTGTATGTGAACGGGGCCTTAAGGTAACCATCCTCACCTGTGATCTGTTTGCATGTAATTAGTGTGTGTGTATAAAAGGTCAATGAGTTTCTGGACTGTCACTGTACTAATGACACTGGCTGGGAAGGGGTTAAACATCTAGGGCGATCAAAGTGTTAACTGTGTGCCTAGCCAGTGTTTTTGTGTACACAGTGTGGTGCTTTTATTAAGGGATGTGCTTTGCCTTGTTAACAAAGAGAGAGCTCTATTCTGTCTTTCTCCTCGCCCATCAGCGTGTGCCGGCGGACATCCAATGGCTGGCACTCACTGATCGGCTTGTGCTGTAAATAATTACAGCACAAGCAGCATGACAGCAGTGTGCGCCGTTCCCTCTACGCAGAAGAGCAGAATCATGTACAGTATACGTGATCCTGTACAGCAGCCGGCAAGTCTCCTTCAGCTCTGATGGCTAGGTTTATAGGGTCTCCGTAACAAGGGTCCGGATCCAATTCTTTTGGAGAACTGGCTGCTAGGGAGAGAGCCAGAATATTGACCCCCATACTAATGGAGGACCTTTCACCCATATCTGGTACCACTCTCCACTGTCTGGCTGCTATTACCTTCCTACTAGTTCATGGTTACATTCTTCCCGCCAACTCCGATGCTGAGATAACCCTTCGCAGTGACCTTCTGTTCCCATCTCCTCACCTCTGCATGTGCTTACAAGCCCCGTACTTTTGTATATTGTGTACTACCATGCACAGTTTTGCCCGAAAAGAAGTCCTATCATGACGAAACGCGTAGGGATGAGTTTCTTGTCTACATCATTGCTCTACCAGGAAGTGAAGGCAGACGCCATTGTACCTGCCTGGATGTGTTTGTATTCATGCCTAAATCTCGTCCAACTATGTGAGTGTTCTTTTATTTACATTGAATAATAGGTTTTAAGGTTTTACACTGTATAGTGTTTTATTTATTCACATTACGCTTTGGGGGTCTGTGGCCTTCACTGTGGAATATATTGTGAGATGATACTTCTGCTGTTTCTGCGATCCCTGTTGGAGCATGTGCAATAGGGGTGTGACGGTACTCACCGTCACTGGGAGTGAAAGACAGATACTTAATGGTTTGGATTGCTTCAAGTGGGACAGTAGTACTTGTCAGCAATACCTCTCGAGAAATATGAAGATTTAATCCCACTTTACATTGTGAGACCTATAGCCTGTTGCCATGAAGTCTGGCTCCTAAATAATCATAGCAATACGTAGATGTGGATTCCATGGACTTCAATGTAGGAGACGGACAGACTGTCATTAGCAGTCTTGTCCTATTGTCTGTTTTGAGGTGGGATGTGTGTTGTGTTAAGTCTGCCTGTCCCATTGTTAAATATTAATGACCTCACATTGTTCTGTCCAGATGACTAGATAATTAGTTCAGATTAATTCTGTATCTGTATACAATTTCATCTGCATATGATAATGTAATCAGGCAACCCCTGACCTGTGTGTGGTAATATGATCAGGAGGTGCAGGTCCATGCTGTATACAAATTCTGTGTGACTGTTCAATAAAGTGTGATTCCAGTACAAGCTAGGTTGTTGGCTAGTTTTGTATGAGGGTGGCTGGGAAAATCTGGTATATATGTTCATGACTGCAAGGAAGCCGTATACTGACGGAAGACCACAAACACAGTGTGGGTCGGCGGTTCGTTACAAGGGGAAAACCCCATAGCGTGTTTGGCCTTCCTAATTAGGGGGTCCTTGCCTTCTGGTAAGAGCATATCTTATCTATTCGGTGGTGGCTGACCCCTGGAGAGAATTTGATTCGCTTCATCTCCAATCCTTGGTAAAAGACTTAGTTCTTTTCATCACCATTTATGGGATTGATTAAAATTTGGGACTTCTGATTCACGACTGAGCACTTTTTATATAGGTTACTATTTTGTTTTTAATCTATTAGAGCAAAACTTTATTTATTCAATTTTTATTCTTATTCGTGATAAATATCTCACAGATGTGACTGCAGCTTTCTCATTGATGTTTGTAGACACAACCGCAGTCATTTTTGGTTTTCCAGTCAGTAAATTTACTGACAGTTCATAAAAATCAGTGATATTTTTTTACAGCTGTCAGTAAATGTTAGATAAATTTTATGTCAGTAAAAATCAGTCCATTTTTTCAAGCAGGTTAGTGTTGGCTCAGCAAGTGTAAGAAAGAACTTCTTGACAGCTTGATGCAGCACCAGCAGACACTTATTAGCGTTTAGAGTCACTTGGGATGATTTTTAAATTGAAGCGGGCTGGAGCCAATGGCGGAAGGAGTAGGCGGCCACATTTGCCGATCCTGCTCCTCTCGTTGCGGCTATGGAGTGATCTTAGCTGTGCGCCTCTCTGCAGAGATAGGTGGTCGGAACCCAATGATTGTCTGGAGGGAACAACTCCTGTGCCCACCACCCACATACCCCGTAACTGCAGTACACACTCCTCCTGAGTACCCTATCCTGCTCTTCTGCACCCACAGTTCTTTATCAGGTGCTGTCAAGGAGAAGGATTTGAAGGTGGGAGTAGAGCACTGTAATGGGGGAAGGGGCGATTTGGGGGAAAAGGGAAGAAAAGAGAAAGTTCCAGATCTCCTTCCACTCATCATCATCCAGTCTGGGGGATATCCGCAGTCCATTTCTGGTGGGGAGAGGATAGCTCGGGACTGGCCGCCACAAACAAATACCCATACAATTGAGAGTTAGGCTTCTCCAAGCCCACTATGCCTAAAACCACCTCCAACTCTGAATAGGAAAGGGATATTGATTGACCCAAAAATGTAGGCATGTGAAACCTGAAGGTATCTAAAGTGGTATTGTACAGGTAGATTCAATTTAGACCGGAGGATGTGAAAAGGGGAAAAATCCAAGTGTGCTATATTTTATATTTTGTGCTATATTTTCTTAATGTTATATTTCGCCCAGGCTTGTGGTTCGGGATAGAATAGAAGTGTGGGAGAGTGGGGTTAAGCCAGAGAGGGGTATGTGGAGATAGATTGGCAGGGGCAAGGGGTTCCAAAGCCGCTCCCACTTTCTAATAAAAACAGAGAAAACAGACGCCTCTGAGTAAGACTGTAAAGGTTTAATGTTGCAGGATACAATAAAAACTTACATTTAAGTCAGTAGATGCATGTACATGGGGGATCTGGTGTCCGGGGTCTGCATGGGGCCTCCTCTTGGTTCACAAAGATGGAGCTTGTATCATGGTCCTGTCCAGCAGGAAGTGATGATGGCATGGGGGGATGAGTCCAAGGGCTGGACTGCAAGGTGAGCCGCAGCGTCTGCTGTCTGGGAGTCTCCGACGTGCTTGCGATGCGTTTCGGAACATGCGCACTGCGGTGAAATACCAGTGCACGCTCCATTTTCAAGCTCCCACTTTCCAAGCCTGGTTGATGGTGTGCATGGAGGGAGTAAGAGGATGAGGGGACCTAGGCCCTCTAAATACTAGGTGCTGTAGGGCCTCAAGGGATTGAACTATTGGTGCCTCTAGTACAACAAAGGGGTTGGTAAGATTGAGCTGCAGTCACCAGTGGGTCGCAACAAACTGCGTTCCCAGAAAATATTTAAAACAGTCGAGCGTGGCCTAACCCCCTCTATCAACCGGTCTAGTAAGGGTAGTGTGTTTGTACCTGGGCAATTGGGATTCCCAAAGAAACAACAAAAAAGGCATTTAAGTGAGTTAAAAAAAAGTGCGCCAGAGCCATTGTAGGGAAGTGAATTTGCGGCGATTTTGCCACGATTTTATCACACTTATGGTTTGTTTTTGATAAGTCACGTGACTCAAAAACCGCATCAAAAACATAACACGGGTGCGTTATTGATGCGTTCTTACTGTGTTTTCAAAGCATTTCAACAGGAAGGTGTGTTTTTTGAGTGTTTTTTTTAACTTACCAAAAATGCAGCAAGCAAGATTTTTAACACCACAGCAGAAGCGCAACGGACCAGAGTGAAGACGTACATAGAATTTAATGAGATACATTTTTCTTGAGCTTTTTTTGCGTTAAAGGTGCCGATAATGGCCGACAATAAATTCATATTCATTTAAATCCATTATATTAGTTAATAGTCAAATATAATACAATTACAATATATAAAAATATAAGTATTTTTTTTTAAAAACGTTCATTTTCGGTTTTAGTTTTTCCGCCAAGTGCATCCTGCATTTTCAGTTTCAGCAGCAAAATTTCTATTCGGTGTACCTCTAGTATATGTAGGTAAAATATACAAAGTATATTACACGCGCCACGTGAGGAGACCTGTGGATGTATAGGGCCTAAATAAATATATAAATATAAGGTGATTCGCAGCTGCTATAGTAAAGTGCATGTGCTAATTGGTGAATAAAGTAATCAATGGGTAGGTGATTACCTATAGCGCTTGCTACAAATTAAAGCGGAGTTCCGGGCACAGAAATTATTTTTTGCTGAACATACCCCCGGGACAGTCAGGGCTAGCACATTCCACAATGGCTAGCCTCTGATCTGTCCCGGTTCGCACTTACCTTTTAGAAGAAATACTTACTTAGAAAATTTCTTCCACAGCGTTTCCATCTCTGTTGTGGGCAGCTGAAGCCGGCGCGGTCCTCTTCTCTGTCTTCTTCCGCGTCTTCGTGTCCCAGAATGCACTGCACCGGCCCCTCTCGTCACTTCCGGTGCGGCGCCGCATTCCTAAACAGCTTCTGGGCATGCCCAGAAGCTGTTTAGCAGGGGAATGCGGCGTCGCCCGGAAATGACGAGCGGGGCCGGTGCCGTCGCATTGATTCCTGGGAGCTATGACGTTTAGCTCCCAGGAATCATCGCGAGGCAGGAAGTGACGGGGTGAGCCGCGGCTCCGAGGGAGGAAGCAGTCAGAGGTGAGTATTTACGATCTTCAATAAAAAGGTGAGTAAACAAAAAAAATAAAAATAACTATCCAATTCCTTTTCAGGTGAGCTCTACCTAGCGGAGGGGCACAAAAAAAAAAATCGTTTTTGTGTCCGGAACTCCGCTTTAATAAACCATCCAATAAAAATTCATAGATTATAACAATACAAGTAAATCTGAAAAGAATATATATATACATTGTGACAATAAAGGTGCTTGATAAATAGGATATGTATAAAAAAATAAATAAATCACTCTCAGAAAAAATCTTTAAAGTTCATGTGCACAAACAATTGTAGGTGAACAGTCCATTAAATATAAGTGCAAAAAACAATAGTGACTTCTTGATGAAAAATGTCCAAAAAATGTATGTAAAGTGCAGGTGCTTTCACTCTTAGCCTGGTATCCCTTCACCGTGAAAGGTAGATAAATTTCACACTCACCAGAAATCGTGGGTCCTATATGCCTTAAGACACTAGGACCAATCGTGCTTAAATGACCCTCTCCAGGTCGGGGTGCGTTCCCTCCTAGCGAAACTATCCCTCTGCAGTACCACTCTTACTGCTGGTAGCCTCTCCAAATCGGGTGCCTTCCCTCCAAACAGACCAGCTCCTCTTGCAGTGGCAATCCTCCTGTTAATCACCTCCAAGCAGAGGGGGTGTATAGAAGAAAAAATCCAGATAGTGCAGTACCGTTTAAGTGGTTTATTTATTGCACACAACCCTGGTCAATCCAAAAAATACATTCCCAATGGGGTGATAAAAACAGGTGAAAAAAAAACAGGAAAATTCAATAAAATCCAGTAAAATCCAATAAATACGGTGAGAAAACAGTGGGAAACAATGTGAAAAACAGAATGAACGCCGTCACACATGTGAGCTGCGAGTGGAGAGCGGCACTTCCGGCTTGCGTTCCACTAAGCTCGTGTGACGTCACAACGTGCGTTCCAACTAACGCGTTTCGTCATTGGCTAGACGTCTTCAGGCCTGGAGAGGGTCATTTAAGCACGATTGGTCCTAGTGTCATAAGGCATATAGGACCCACGAGTTCTGGTGAGTGTGAAATTTATCTACCTTTCACGGTGAAGGGATACCAGGCTAAGTGTGAAAGCACCTGCACTTTAAATAATTTTTTTGGACATTTTTCATCAAGAAGTCACTATTGTTTTTTGCACTTATATTTAATGGACTGTTCACCTACAATTGTTTGTGCACATGAACTTTAAAGATTTTTTTCTGAGAGTGATTTATTTATTTATTTATTTATTTATACATATCCTATTTATTAAGCACCTTTATTGTCACAACGTATATATATATATTCTTTTCAGATTTACTTGTATTGTTATAATCTATGAATTTTTATTGGATGGTTTATTAATTGGTTGCAAGCGCTATAGGTAATCACCTACCCATTGATTACTTTATTTACCTCTAGTATATGTAAAGGTTTACAACTACTTTAATGATGTATCAGTGATTACATTCATTTGTATCTTTTATATTTGCTTAGAGTACACACTTCATTTTGAATGGTACCCCTAAGCACTAAGGCAGCTCACCTGCGTTGATGTGCGATTTCCGCACTTTCCATTACAATAAAAGGTCATGTGCAGTTTTTCGGCGTGTTAGTGTGCATTGAATCAGTTGTCTCAGTGCAAAATATGCCACGTCTTAGAACTTAAAATCCCCTTTCCTGAGAGCGTGGGAGCGACAGGAAAGTTGTGATAACACTGGTTTAGGCAGAGAGATGGAAGGGGGTGGGAGAAGAGAAAAAAAAAAGTTTTTTTGTTTGTACGCAGAGCCCTGATCCCCACATAATCCGGCTGCATTTGGGAAGATAAGCGCGGACTCTGGGGCGGATTTATTTTTTAATTTACAGGTGTGTGTCTGCGATGTGGTCTCCAGCCAGCGTTGGGCTCGCACACTCGTATTACATTTCAGACGTCCTTTCAGCTTATTGTGCTGAGAGATCTGAAAATGTGCCAAAGAGATCTGACAGTCCCGCTGTCTCATCGCTAGTGACTTGCCGAGCAGACCTGAAATGAACGCACTGGAAGTTCCTCATCCTTTTCCTGACACCTTTAGGTGAAGCCTTGCAGATTTAAGCCGAAGAAACACACTACAGATTTATTCTGAGAAAGAAAAATCCATCCATCTCACATATTTAGCACCATATCTATCTATCTATCTATCTATCTATCTATCTATCTATCTATCTATCTATCTATCTATCTATCTATCTATCTATCTATCTATCTATCTATCTATCTATCTATCTATCTATCTATCTATCTATCTATCTATCCAGGGCTTTTTTCAGCGGGAACGCGGCAGAACGCAGTTCCGGCACCTCTAGCACTTAATGTATTAAATGGCAAGGGATGCTGGGATTTGCTGGAGAATCTATTGATGCTAGCTGCTGGGGGATCTATTGTCAAAGGAAGGTGTCTATAGTTGGGGGGGGGGGTCTGTTGTTGCTAATGAGGGATATATTGTTGTTGGGGGATCTACTGTTGAGGGAGGTTTCTATTGTTGCTTGGGGATCTACTGTTGATGGAAGGTCTATTGTTCCTGGGGGGATGTACTGTTGAGTGAGGGGTCTATTGTTGCTTGCTGCTGAAGGGTCTATTGATGTTGGCTCTTAGGAGATATAAATTATTTAGCACCAAAAAAATATTATACTTGGTTCTGTATTCTCTAAAAAAGGTGGTACTGGGAAGTGGAACCAGGGGGTGTGCTCAAAGGTGGGTAGGGGGCGGAGGAAAGGGGTTACTCGTAAGGGGGGAGTACCTGCACCTATTCTCTGAGAAAAAAAAGCCCTGTATCTATCTATCTATCTATCTATCTATCTATCTATCTATCTATCTATCTATCTATCTATCTATCTATCTATCTATCTATCTATCTATCTATCTATCTATCTATCTATCTATCTATCTATCTATCTTTCTCTGAACCTATTTACCTATCACATACCAATAATCAATTTACTTATTATTCTATCTATAGTATCTAGCTATCTATCATCTATAACCTATACCTGTTACCTATAATCTATCTATCTATCTATCTATCTATCTATCTATCTATCTATCTATCTATCTATCTATCTATCTATCTATCTATCTATCTATCTATCTATCTATCTATCTATCTATCTATCTATCTATCTGTCTGTCTGTCTGTCTGTCTGTCTGTCTGTCTGTCTGTCTGTCTGTCTGTCTGTCTATCTAATTTATTTATCTATCTTATCTATCCATCTACTGTAACTATTAGTCTTATAGTCAGTCTATCTTGCTTTCTGCCCACCTACTTTTTGCCTCAATTCACAAAGCTAAAACACCAGGTTGTAGGCAGGTGCAGTTATCCCATCGAAACACTAGGTGGCACTGTAGCAGCGATGTGGCTGGTAAAGCGGGTACTAACACTAGGTGTTAGTGCCCTTTTAGGTAGAACCCTCCCTCAGTGATGTCAGGGGTGAGTCAACACCCACACATAAGCTAGGTGGGAAGGGGGACGTAGGGAGTCTTGGGACATCCCACACCTGTCAACATGTAACCAGCACACGTAGGCCCTGGACAGGGCAGGAGACCAGGTGGAGTGGACTTGTATGCAGCAGGAGCCAGCTGTAGACATTCTGTCCCTTAGGGAGGCTGGGGGGGGGGGGGGTAGAGCGGATTGCAAAAGGCCTGGGTGGAGTGGGTGTCTTCTAGGGTTGGTTAGTCATGGGAAGCAGTGTAGAACCAAGGCATGCAAAGATGGCACTACCCTCTGGGAGCTTACCCTTAGGGGGGAAGTGAGGTAAGGAGAGGTGCAGGACTTTTTAGACTACACACATTCTTATGGTATGGGCTGTTGGACATTGACAAAGTCCCTCAGGTATGGGCTTCTCCTTGACTTGGTTTCATCTCTACTGTTCCCTATCTGTTTGCAACTAAGAAATGTACTGTCCCTATTGCAATGACTAAATGGATGTATATATATGTAAACCAACTGCCTTGCAGTAAACTGATATTCTTCATTCTTCTAACCTAGGGATGCCAAACTCAATTTCATCATGGGCCGCATCAGCATTATGATTGCCCTCAAAGGACTGTTTGTATCCCTAAGACTAGATGTCCAGAGTACCCCTCCCCTCCTTACACCAGATGTCCAGAGCACCCCCACCATCAGCAATTAAGAGTCCTCCACCCTCCCTTACCTCACAGTGCTCCCCCTTACCTTGTGCTGCTGCTGAGAAAAAGCTGGGGGCATTGCTGGGAAGCAGAAGGTGCAGGGACTGGAGGAGGACCAAAGCAAGGCTGGAGCTCTCCTGCAGCTGCAGGAGAGGTGCAAGGGTTACATGAAATAACCTGGATTCGGCCCGCTGGCCTTGTGTATTCGACACATGTGTTCTAGCCCCTGCTGTTCTAGCCCCTGCTGTGCTGTGTCTTCTGGGAATGAATATGTGCTGGACAAAGCTGATACTGGGGTCCATTGCAATAATTCTTGAGGAAGGTGTTGAAAGGACTACTGAATGGTGTTCGCTAGGCCAGACTGGGGGCCTCCAGGGGGTGCTGCTGTATTGGTGTTAAGGGGAAGATCCTTTGTCCATAGCACCCCAGTTAGTCTACGGCAGGGGTGTCAAACACCATTTCATCGCGGGCCACATCAGCATTATGGTTGCCCTCAAGGGGCCGGTTATATCTGTAGGATTAGATGTCCAGAGCACCCCACGCCCCCTTACACCCTTATATGAGATGTCAAGAGCCCCCTCCTACCATCAGAAGTCAAGAGCTTTGCACCCTTCCTTACATCACAATGCACCCCCTTATCTTGTGCTGCTGCCAAGAAGAAAATGCAGGTGGATCTGGGAAGAAGTGCAGGGTCTGGAGGAGAACCAGAGGAGGGCTGGAGTCAGCTTCAAGAGTCTGCTAAAGGCTGAGACCAGGGGAGGGAGAGGCAAGGTGGTGTTGCGGCTGCACAGAAAGGTGCAGAATCTGTAGGAGGAGTTCTGCCCTCCTCTCTGCTGCAAACTGCTGAGAAGAGATGGTGCAGGATCTAGCAAAGGAGTTCTGTCCTCTCTGCTGCCGACTACAGAGACAAGGTGGAGACAGATATTGTAGGAGTGAAAGATTTCCGCGCTTATGGTTGAAATATTATAAAACTGGCTGCAGCCTACCTCAAAATATAGCAAAGCTATATCCAATATATAAGAGTAAGTATGGAGGTAAGTGGCGCTGCCAAAAAACGAATGATAAAAAATGGGTAAGGGATGCAAATATGTCTAAAATCTGGGGCCAATAAATAGATCTGGTGCAATATATATAAGGTAACTTACCTTACCTTATATATATATTGCACCAGATCTATTTATTGGCCCCAGATTTTAGACATATTTGCATCCCTTACCCATTTTTTATCATTCGTTTTTTGGCAGCGCCACTTACCTCCATACTTACTCTTATAAAGGTGGAGACAGAGACAAGGGGGGTGCCGCAGCTACAGGAGACGTGCGAGGGCCACATGAAATAGCCTGGGGGGCCGCATTCGGCCCGCGGGCCTTGTGTTTGACACCTGTGGTCTAAGGGGTAACCTATGCAGGAATGGGTTAAAGAATAAAGGTTTAACCCACAACCACATGCTATACACATGGAGTACATGGAACGCAGCATGCAGCTAGGCAATGACGCAGCACTTGTACTCACAAATATAATTCTAGAAGCCCATTGGCTAGCAGTGACATAAAGGACAAGAGACCAGCCCCGTTGGGCAGAATTTAAAAAAGAGAATAAGAGAGCTCATGCTTGCTAGCAACGTGTGCAACAAAATGGCATCCAACCTTGCTGACGCATTTTGGGTACTGAACTCCGAGCTCCACTTTTATTCCTAAAGGATAACTTGTATACCGCAGAAGAGAGGCAGAAGGATTGTGGTGGCCAATATCCCCAGCTTGCATTTGACCATAATCTGGTTTGACTTCATGGCCGAAGACTCCAAAGCCAAAAAAAGGCCAGGGGAAGATGGAAGGCTGCGATGGAGGAGGTGAGCGCTGACATTGCAGTGCTAGAGAAGATCACTTTGCTTGTTACTTCTGCTGTGCATACTTGCAAATTGTTGCAAAAAACTCCAGGGGGCCCAAAATTGGTAATTTCATTTTTCAGTTTACAATCCCTAACACTAAATTAACTCCTTCCAATCTGTACTTACTTCCTAGTTGCTGAAAGTTTGGGCATGTCTGTGCCAAGATCAGCAGCAGAAGGTGGTGGCTCTAAAAAAAAAACCACTGCATCTATCTAATCTAGCCAATTATTTTATCTATCCGATCATTGACGCTTTCAATAAACATGCAATGATTCTCTATGGAGACTTGCTGTCCATAGTGCTGAAATATTTTACACAGATTCAGCTCTCTTGAACAGCAGTTTGTGACTTCTTCATTTTTAATATAAATGCTAAACAAAATATGTTAGCTGCCAACACTACCAG
>NC_138769.1:36044883-36094883 GCF_965119305.1 Pelophylax lessonae
TTAACTGAAACAGCAGTGTAGGAGGCTTAAAGCTGGGTGAGGAACAGCCAAACTCTGCTAACAAGGTGAGGCTGTGGAATACTGTTTCATGTCACAGGTCCTACAGCATGGCAAGACTGGCATGCATCAACAAGTCTTTCCTGGGAAATACCGGTATTTCAAAGCAGATTAGGGGTTTCAAGATGTGCTGTTCAAGCTTTTTTGAAGCAGCAGAAAGAAACGGGCAACGTTGAGGACCGTAGATGTAGTGGTCAGCCAAGAAAACTTAACGGAGCAGAGGAAAGACACATCATGCTTACTCACCTTCGACATGGGAAAATGTCCAGCAGTGCCATCAACACAGAATTGGCAGAAACCAGTGGGACCCAGGTACAACCATCTACTGTCAGCAGAAGTCTGGTCAGGAGTGGTCATCATGGATAAATTGCAGCCAAAAAACCAAACCTCCGAAGTGGGAACAAGACTAAGTAACTCAACTATGCATGAAAACATAGAAACTGGGGTGCAGAAAATGGCAGCAGGTGCTCTGGACTGATGAATTAAAATATGAAATATTGTTGTAGCAGAAGGCAGTTTTTTGGTGAAGGGCTGGAGAGCGGTATAATAATGAGGGTCTGCAGGCAACAGTGAGGCATGGTGGAGGTTCCAAGTTTGGGGGTGCATTTCTGCAAATGGAGTTGGAGATTTGGATCAATGGTGTCCTCCTGCTCTTGGTTAGTTACGAGTTTAAGGGTGAATCCCGGAGCTGCTCTATGTTGGAGAAGGTTTGGTTTATTGTTAATATCTTTGTCATACTTGTATTTTATTGTTGCTTATGTGACATTTTAATTAACTATAATAAAATTTATATTTTTATAAAAACTAACCGATTGGTGTAAACTATGTTGTGCCACTAAAGTCCATCCTGCGACTTTACGCTGTTAATACAGCCAATGCAATTAAAGTGTAACTTTAGTCAAAAAACGAAGTCCTGATAGATCACTTCAAGCTGGCTAGGTATAGCTATGTAGAACATTAAAAATAAGGGCCTATAATGTTTTAGATTGTAGATGTAGATTTACTGCGTGCAAGCAACACAGGCAGGCCGGACAACGTACTGGCACGTCACTGTCTTGCTCTCGTGTTTGGGGTATGTATGCACGTTCCCCTCCGCCAACTCGTGCTCTGATTGGACACAGCATAAGTTTGGCAGCTGATTTCAGCCAGTGATTTTGCTTGAAGTCAGCTGATCGGCTGTGGCCAATCACATACGGAGTTCTGTGTTTACAAAAACACAGAACTCTGTGTTTATCCCGAACAGCAATCTGGTTGTTTTATAGCCAGATAATTAAGAAAAAGCAGCGCACATTACAAATATTACACAATGTTAGGCACACAGTTAATGCCTTGATTGCCCCTAGATGTTAACCCCTTCCCAGCAAATGTCATTAGTACAGAGTCAGTGTACGGTATTATCGCTAATCACAATATTTGTGTCACTAGATATGTCAGTGTCAGTTAGTTACCCTCCCAGATAGTGTCTGTTAGCGCCAGGGGTGGACTGACAACTCATGGGGCCCCCGGGCAATCAGAGATCATGGGGCCCCCTGTGTCCAAACTCAAGCGACACAAAGCCCCACCTACAAATTGTAGCTCAGCCACATAGAGTGGGCATTTAAATATCTACCACAGCATAGCCTGCATGGAAGTTCCTGGCTTCTTTCTGTAGTGTGTAGCCTCTCATGGGGCCCCGTACTGACCTTGGGCCCTCGGGCAGTGCCCTAATCCCCGAATGGTCAGTCCGCCCCTGGTTAGCGCCAGATTGTCCGCCAAGTCGCTTATCGCCGTTAGTACAGTATAGCGTCTATAGCTGCATAAATTCCACTATATATATATAACTTAGTTTGTAGACGCTATAACTTTCACACAACCCAAATATTATACACTTAGCTGGAATTTTTCTTTTACCAAAGAAAAGACATGCAGGAGAATACATTAGATGAAAATTTATGAAGAAATGTAATTTTTTGATTGGATATTTATTTAGATTGGATATGTATATATATATACTGTAAAAAAACACACACATATATATATATATATATATATATATATATATATATATATATCCAATCAAAAAATTACATTTCTTCATAAAGTTTTGTCAGCTGAGTGTATAAATATATATATAAATATTGTGACAGGAAGTCAGGTAAATCTGGGAATGTAGTCACTGAGAGGAGACACATTCCCACCTGCTTTGAAAAGTTCACTAATTATTATAGGGTGTCGGCTGCCAAAGGCAGCAGGAAGGTGTAAAGAAGTTGAAAGGCCTTCAGCTGTTCAGAATGAGGAGATCAAGGCCTCTATAATTTGTCCAGAGAAAATCTATTGAGTGCTGCCTCCTGTCGCCGTGTGGGCTGGGAGAGGAAGGCAGACATACGTGTACCTCCCGACGCCGTGTGGGCATGGGAGAAGGACTGCTGCCTCCTGTCGCCGTGTGGGCTGGGAGAGGGGGACAGTCGGATGTGTGCCTCCCGACAAGCTGGTGAGCATGGGAGAAGACCCCCTACAGCGATGTGAAGCTAAGGAGGGTAACCACGAGTGAAGACGTCTCAAAGGTGAGAAGACAAAGGGTTCCATGTGAAGAGTGTGAAGAGTAAAGGGACCTGTTAAATGAACTGTGTTCAATGTGAAGAATCTGAAGAGTAAAGGATCCTGTTATAAATGAACATGTGCTGTGTGAAAGAAAACAAAGGGACATGTTCAATGGACAATGTTTGTGCTGTGTGAAAAGCAAACAAATGGACATTTGAGTGTCTGCTGTAGGATCAGCAGTGTCGGCCCAACAGTAGGTTGGAAAGACTTCTTAGGTAGGTTCCAGCGTGAGAAGGTAGCCGCCCACAGAGGCAAGGATTTATTTTGTCTTTTATTTTATTTTGATGTTTTTGCTGCATGCACTGGTATGAAGAAAATTGACCTAATAAATCAGTCTTGTTTTCAACCTCTGCTCGGCTATCTCTCTGTGAAAACGCACCCCCAAAGGGGTCATCCACGCCTACCACCGAGCTAATCCCTCACATATGGTGGAGGTATGCAGTGAGCAGAAGCAGCAAGATCCCTGCAAGGAAGTGCAAATGTTTGATGAACTTTATCTGGTGCATGAGATTGCACAATCTATGTGTGCAGGAGAGAAGATCCTGACAGAAAAAAAAAAAGTGTTTTAAAGAGACAGCGGTCTCAAAATTATTTGAACTTTGTTGTGTCTGGTGCAAGTGACTGCACAAACTGTGTGTGCAGGAAAAGAGATCTTGCAAGAGAGAGAAAAACTACATGTGTTAAAGAGACAGTGGTCTGAAAATTTTTTGCTGGACTGTGAAAAATTTGTGGAGTTATTGAAGATGGGGCGATCCAAACGCCTGAAAAATGCAAAGATAGATGAAATGAGAGACCGGATTCTATGGATGGAGGGGATGTTACCGTCTGAACCAGCCCCATCCATGCCTAAAGAGAGTCTACTAAAGAGGAAGGTTGTTGTCCCTAGCAACACTGATGAAACTGCTATGGAGACGCAGGGTTCTCAGATGAAAAGTAAACCCAAAATGGGGGAGATGCTGAAACAACGGAGCTTTGCAGCTCAACAAAAGGATCACCAAGAGAGCATGGCAGGCTGGAAACAGAGACGCCAGCAGCCAATGGAGGCCATCGGTTTGGAGGAAACCGAGTATGTGTGCAGGGCTGAGTTGGATGCCTTGCAACGGAAAATGGAAGAAAAGGAACAAGCCTTGGAATTGCTTAAAATGGAGCATAGAAACTTGCAGGAAATGAATGAACTACTCAAGTCTCATGTGTTACAGTGGGAAGAATCCACTGCTCTTCTTTTGGTCGAGTTGCAAAAATGTCAAGACACTATAAAGGAGAAAGATACCATCCTCATGGAAAAGGAAATTGAAATTCAGACTTTGCAGAAGCAAAGTATGGCTGATATGTTGGAGTTGCGTAATCAGCTGGAAAAAAGTCTTCAGTGTTTGGAAGTTACAAAAATAGACCTGCAGGAGTCACAGGAACAGAATGTCGCTCTGAAAACGACATTGTCTCTCAGCGACAACGAGAAAAGTGAAAGAGAGGCTAAATTACTGAGTACTGTGTATGAGCTCACCACTTTGAGCAATGTGGTAGATGAATTACGTGCAGACTGTGAAAGTTGGAAAGGTGAAGCCCAACGTTTCCAGCAGCAGTTAAAGGAGAAAGAAGCCTGTGTGGCAGAATTACAGTCTCATTCCCAGAAACTAGCCAATGAGGTGAAGGCTCTTATGCAGGGAAAAGGAGATTGTGAACATAAGAGGGAAAAAGTAGAGGCACGGCTTCTGGAATCGCAAGTCAAGGTGTCAGAAGGTGACCGATTGTGTGCTAAGCTGTTAGAGAAGGCAAACCGATTGCAGGTTGAGTTGGACAGTGTCACAAATCGGCTTTCTCAAGCAGACAGCAAATCTAGAGAAATTGCGGAAGATTTTTCTATCTTGGAATCGCAGCTGCAAGACACGCAGGAACTCTTACAGGAAGAGAGGTGTCAAAGGCTGAGTTTTAGCACAAAGCTCAAACAAATGGAAGATGTGAAAAATGGCTTCCTGGAACAATTAAAAGAGGAGGAGGAAGCAAAGAAAAACCTATCAGAGCAAGTCGCAACATTGCAAGCTCAGATAGCGGATATGAAAAAACGCATTGAAGAAAGCGTTGGTTCATTAGAGTGTGTTGAAGATGTGAAAAAGAAGTTTGATCAGATGCTTGGTGAGGAGAAAACTGTGTCTGCAAAATATGCAGAAGAACGCGACCGTGCAAAAACGGAGGCGCGTGATAACGAGAGCAAAGCCCTGTTCTTGGCTCGCTCTTTGGAGGAAGCTCTAGAGTGTAATGTTAAACTAGAAAGAGTTAACAAACAGCTGTGTACAGAGATGGAAGATTTGGTCCGCTCCAAGGATGATGTTGTGAAAAGCGTTCAGGAGCTAGAAAAGTCTAAGCGAGCCTTAGAACAGCAAGTAGAAGAGATGAAGATTCCGTTGCAGGAACTGGAAGAGGAATTCCAGGCAACAGAGGATCTGTCCCAAAGAGGGGATAGTGTGCCTGATGCAGTTTTTAAAAGGATCAGTGTTTTGGGGTCTGTCCTGAGTGAGCCTCAGAAATGTGATGACATGTGGCTTGAATCACCCCTTTGGAATAAACCGTTCCTTCAAAAACTTCAAGCATTGGAAAATGTATCATTAGAACTTCAGCAAACAAAGGAGCTGAGTAAGAAATGTGATGATTTCTCAGTTCAGGCTGAAAACCTAGTGGAGAAAACTAAGGCTGTTGGTGAAAACGTGAAGCAAATGAATAAGTGCCTTTCAGGGAGTGTTTCCAAAATGGAACTGGTGAAAGACGGGTGGCAGAAGTTTGATCGTGATCTTGAGATGCATTCCATGTGGAATTCAGATAGAGAAAAAGAACTAGGTGACCTTGAGCGGTCAAATAGTTCAGCAGAAAGTGCATTGAAGAAACCTGTAAAAGAATGTGTTGCAGTTCCATGCTTCTTCACTGATGCAGAGAGGAGGTCTATAATGGATACCACCCAGATCGCTGGGTTCAACTGTGTTGTTGCCTTTAACCCCTATGTTGGTGGAAGGAAAGTTGATGATGTTCTGGTTGGCTACTTCTGTGAAGAGTTTGGCAAGAAATATAAACTGAATATCAAATCAAATAGTAGGCCTTTACTGCGACTCGCTCAGGAGGGTGAAAAGTTTAAGAAGTTGATGAGTGCAAATGCTTCAGATCTGCCTATGAATATGAAATGTTTGGTGAATGATATTGATGTCTCTGGGAAAAGGAACAGGGGTCACTTTGAAGAAATGTGTGACAGCCTGTTGTCTCAATTGGAAAATCCTCTGCACAGCATCTTAGAGCAAGCAAAGCTCAAGAAGGAAGATCATTCCCTTTTACAACAAAAAGTCAATGATTGTGTACAGCTGTATGGAGAGGCAACTCAAGTCACAGAGGGATGTCAAGAGTCCCTACTTGGAACAAACCTTAGTGAAGCAAAGGTTCTCAAAGTTTTGTGGAAAACATTTATGGATTGCAGAGAGAGGCGTCTTAAGAATGTTGAAGACATTAAGACTAGCCCAATTGAGTTGCCTATGGATCACGGTCCTCCATGGTGGATTGGACAGACGGTTATGAGGGACAAGCTGTCTGACATTTATGAGAAAGCTGTCAATGAAGATGACAGAAATGAGAAGGAGCAAAATGATGCCAAAAATGCAGTTGAAGAATGTGTATATGAGATGAGAGACAAACTGTGTGGCATTTATGAGAAATCCGTCAATGAAGATGACAAAACAGTTTCATCCGGAAGCTTGAGGATAATAGGAGGCTTATCAGTGAGTCAGCAGTGCCTGACACATGCGTGCCTGGAAATATGTGTCCCAACCCGAGGGTTGAAACAAGAGGGGGGGGTATGTGACAGGAAGTCAGGTAAATCTGGGAATGTAGTCACTGAGAGGAGACACATTCCCACCTGCTTTGAAAAGTTCACTAATTATTATAGGGTGTCGGCTGCCAAAGGCAGCAGGAAGGTGTAAAGAAGTTGAAAGGCCTTCAGCTGTTCAGAATGAGGAGATCAAGGCCTCTATAATTTGTCCAGAGAAAATCTATTGAGTGCTGCCTCCTGTCGCCGTGTGGGCTGGGAGAGGAAGGCAGACATACGTGTACCTCCCGACGCCGTGTGGGCATGGGAGAAGGACTGCTGCCTCCTGTCGCCGTGTGGGCTGGGAGAGGGGGACAGTCGGATGTGTGCCTCCCGACAAGCTGGTGAGCATGGGAGAAGACCCCCTACAGCGATGTGAAGCTAAGGAGGGTAACCACGAGTGAAGACGTCTCAAAGGTGAGAAGACAAAGGGTTCCATGTGAAGAGTGTGAAGAGTAAAGGGACCTGTTAAATGAACTGTGTTCAATGTGAAGAATCTGAAGAGTAAAGGATCCTGTTATAAATGAACATGTGCTGTGTGAAAGAAAACAAAGGGACATGTTCAATGGACAATGTTTGTGCTGTGTGAAAAGCAAACAAATGGACATTTGAGTGTCTGCTGTAGGATCAGCAGTGTCGGCCCAACAGTAGGTTGGAAAGACTTCTTAGGTAGGTTCCAGCGTGAGAAGGTAGCCGCCCACAGAGGCAAGGATTTATTTTGTCTTTTATTTTATTTTGATGTTTTTGCTGCATGCACTGGTATGAAGAAAATTGACCTAATAAATCAGTCTTGTTTTCAACCTCTGCTCGGCTATCTCTCTGTGAAAACGCACCCCCAAAGGGGTCATCCACGCCTACCACCGAGCTAATCCCTCACAATATATATATATATATATATATATATATATATATACAGTATATATAGTATATTTATATATAGTATAAATATACTGTAAAAAAAAAAAAATATATATATATATATATATATATATATAACATATAATATATATATATATATATATATATATATATATATATACACACAATATTACCAAAAGTATTGGGACGCCTGTCTTTACACGCACATGAACTTTAATGGCACCCCAGTCTTTGTCCGTAGGGTTCAATATTCAATATTGAGTGGGCCCACCCTTTGCAGCTATAACAGCTTCAACTCTTCTGGGAAGGCTGTCTACTGTCTAAAAGGTTTAGGAGTGTGTCTATGGGAATGTTTGACCATTCTTCCTGAAGCGCATTAGTGAGGTCAAGCACTGATGTGCACAAGAAGGCCTGGCTCGCAGTCCCCACTCTAATTCATCCCAAAGGTGTTTTATTGGGTTGAGGTCAGGACTCTCTGCAGGCCAATCAAGTTCCTCCACCCCAAACTCACTCATCCATTTCTTTATGGACCTTGCTTTGTGCACTGGTCCAGATCATTTGGTGGAGGGGGGATTATGGTGTGAGGTTGTTTTTCAGGGGTTGGGCTTGGCCCCTTAGTTCCAGTGATGGGAACTTTTAAGACGTCAGCATACCAAGACATTTTGGACAATTTCATGCTCCCAACTTTGTGGGAACAGTTTGGGGATGGCCCCTTCCTGTACCAACATGACTGCGCACCAGTGCACAAAGCAAGGTCCATAAAGAAATGGATGAGCGAGTTTGGAGTGAAAGAACTTGACTGGCCTGCACAGAGTCCTGACCTCAACCCGATAGAACACCTTTGGGATGAGATATAGCGGAGACTGCGAGCCAGGTCTTCTCGTGCAACATCAGTGCCTGACCTCACAAATGCGCTTCTGGAAGAATGGTCAAACATTCCCATAGACACACTCCTAAACCTTGTGGACAGCCTTCCCAGAAGATTTGAAGCTGTTATAGCTGTAAAGGGTGGGCCAACTCAATATTGAACCTTACGGACTAAGACTGGGATGCCATTAAAGTTAATGTGTAAAAGTAGGCGTCCCAATACTTTTGGTAATATAGTGTGTATATATATATATATATAATATTTAAAAAAAAATTCAGATGTCACTATAAGCCATTTTACATGAAAATATTGCTCAGTGGAATTCTTTACATCTGTTGTTCAAAGCAACAATGGCAAGATCAATTTATAATCTAACAAAAAGAAAAATGCATATGGTCAGGGTCATTCTCAGAAAATACAAAAATTCTCCGCACACTTTTCAGCTTGTCAGCACAAAAGGTTATTTAAACTATTTCAAGATTTTAAAGGTTAAAAGCAGAGTTTTTAATGTTGTATGTATTTGCAGATTAATTTGAGGACACACTACCGCATTAAAGTGGTTGTAAAGCCACAAAGTGCATTCTACACATGAAGGTAGAAAGTTTATATGTACAATAGGTGGAACCATATATTTTTTGTTTTTATTAAAGCACCAACATCCAAATTTAGTAGAGTAAACAAAGGGGAAGAACTAGGGACTTTTAAGTAGGGATAGACCGATTATCGGCAAGGCCGATATAATGGTGGCCGATATGCACTTTCCCCTGATATATCGGTATCGGCCCTGGAACTGGCCGATATTGCCAATATTTTTGTGATGTCATTCTGCCTTCTTAGGCTGCCTCCCTCACCTTGGACAGCCTCGTCTGGAGTTGGAACTAGTCTTACGGGAGTGTATCACAGCCATACACCCACCCACAGCAGCCCGGTGCCAGCCAGCCACCCACATCCACAGGCCCTGTACCAGCCAGCCACAGGCCCAGTACCAGCCAGCCAGGCACCCACAGGCCCTATACCAGCCAGCCAGCCACAGGCACTGTACCAGCGAGCCAGCCACCCACAGGCCCTGTACTTGCCAGCCACATGCACTGTACCAGCCAGCCAGCAACCACAGGCCCTGTACCAGCCAGCCACCCACAGCCCCTGTGCCAGCCACCCACCCACCCACCACAGGGTGCCAGACAGCCAGCCACCCACCACAGGGTGCCAGACCGCCAGCCACCCACCACAGGGTGCCAGCCAGCCAGCCACAGCAGCCCCATACGGCACACGGCATGCCATTCAGCTTCGTGTGGGACCTTGGCTACCTTGGAGATTTTTTGTACAATATTGATGTGTGTACATTAACACCTGTCTTGTGAGTATATAACTTACCTTTGAAAAATTTTAATAAATGGTTTTAGTGGTAATGCACTAGGTCGGTACGCCCCCTTTCTTTTGTCTTTTTCTCAGCCAGCCACCCACAGACAGGGTGCCAGACAGCCAGCCACCCACAGGCCCTGTACCAGCCACCCACAGGCCCTGTACCAGCCAGCCAGCCACCCACCACAGGGTGCCAGACAGCCAGCCACCCACCACAGGGCGCCAGCCAGCCATCCACCACAGGGTGCCAGCAAGCCAGCCACCCACCACAGGGCGCCAGCCACCCACCACAGGGTGCCAGCCATCCAGCCACCCACCACAGGGTGCCAACCACTCACCACAGGGTACCAGCCATCCAGCCACCCACCACAGGGAGCCAACCACCCACCACAGGGTGCCAGCCATCCAGCCACCCACCACAGGGTGCCAGCTAACCATTCACCCACCACAGGGAGCTAGCCACCCACCACAGGGTGCCAGCAAGCCAGCCATTAAGCATTAAACAAAAAATTAACATGTTCAGTACCAGATTTGTGTCAAAAATTGTCTTTATTTTTCAAAACTTTAAATGTACAAAACATCGGCCCATATCGGCCGATACCAATACGTTGTGACCAAAATATTGGTATCGGTATCGGCCCTGAAAAAAACATATCGGTCTATCCCTACTTTTAAGGTGCAAAATCTATACCAAAATCTAAAACACACATAAATAAGGAAATTGTATGTAATATATAAAATATACAAAAATTTTATTTCTCACAAAAAGGAAAAAGAACATTCAATAAAACACATCAATATATTAAAAACAGTAAATAACCGCGCTTTAATTGACCGGTTTCGCCAAAGCGGCTTCTTCAGAATAAGCACAGGTGATGCTCTCCATTTGGAGCCCCAAACACAGAACCACCTGCCACACTATTGGAGAAGTTTATATTTTCAAATGTAGTTGCAATGCGTTCTACATAGGAAAAACCAAACGCCCATTTTTTTAACAGGATTAGAGACCACGTGTCCTTGAATAAAAATAAAAAACATGGAGACCCCTATAAGTAGGCATGTAGGTTTATATCATCATTTTGACCTCAAATCTTTTGGCTTTTTTGCCCTTGATCATATACCATCAGATGTGATGGTGGGGATATAGATAGGAAACTGTTGCAATTTGGAAAGCAGTGGATCTATTCCCTACGGGCCACTCAATATCCAGGATTAAATGAGGGAATGAGTTTCAAACCTTTCCTGTAATTTAAAAGCAATGATGCGCCCAATATTGGATTCAGTTTTGAACCCCACATAACTGTGGGGGTTTATCCCTTTGTCTCCCTTCCTAATTTTCCTCCCGCTTTTGGCTGGTGGAGGGGAGGTCTTGTATAAACATTGGGGTGTCACTTTCTTCATTCATTTTATATGGAACGTCATTCTTGTATATATGGGGGTATATGCTGTATCTTATTATATTTGATTGTCAATAAATAATTTTTCTTAAATTTTGTTGCGTAAATTGTTGAATTATTTAATTGTGTATGTCATTTGTATATTGTCTAACAGTGTAAACGGTGTAGCCTTGGTTATCACGGTGGACCCTCCGACCATTGTGCAGAGCGTGCAGTGGGAGGCCACGGAGGATGGGAGATGTTGGGTGTTTGCTGGGTTTAGTGTCACTATGCAATAGATCCCCGTATGGACGCCCGAGGCGTCCAATGTTACCAAGGCAGCCCTTCCCATCTAAGGACATGTATGGGTTTGCAGGCGCCGCCCCCTGGGGGGCATGGCACGGCTCGATGTCACATTTCCGGCGGCTGGGTGTTCTCCTCCCTCGTGTCCGCCTTTCTCTCGCCCTGTATAGATGAGGTTGTGGGCGGATTAGTGGTGAACGTGGGATGGGAGGAGGATGGGAGGAGGCTGAACGCCGAGCACTTACCGCGCAGGCGCAACTCCCCCACTTTGCGTCCGCATCCAGCTGATATTCATGACTGCCATTTTATTCTCCAGAGTCTTTGCTAAATATATATATATATATATATATATATATATATATATATATATATATATATATGTATATATATATATATATATACAGTATATATATATATATATATATATACACAGTATATATATATATATATATATATATATATATATATATATATATTTTATATATATATATATATAATGTTTGGGGTTTTAAGTAATTTTCTAGCAAAAAATACTGATTTTACCTTGTAAACAACAAGTGTCAGAAATAGAATTTCATGTATGGCAGTTTAGCAGGCTTTGGATGTGGTGTCTGCATGGACTAGCAGATTTAGAGCCGGTTCACACATATGTGATGACAGACATCGCATGTGATTCGCAGCGCACTGCTCTGAAAATCCCATGCGACGTCTGTGCGATGCGAATTCAGCCATACAGATTGTACGGCTAAATTCGCATTGCATTCGGACCAAAGTCGCACAGGACCCTTTTTTTGGTCCACACCAGAATCGGATCTCATGGGTGTTGCTACAACTGCTTAAAAGGTGTTAGCTGGAGTTTGGCTTTAATTTGGTATTGGAACCCTGTGAATCCACTCATCGCACTCAACTCACAGACAGTGCACACTGCGATATGCGAACTGATATGGGGGTGTTGTTAACTTTGTATTGACACCCCCAGCGATTCACATATGGTAGTGTGAACTGCCTGTGAGTTGAGTGCGATGAGTGGATTCACAGGGTTCCCGCATCGCATATGTGTGAACTGGGACGTAGATGGACTTCAATAACAAATTAAAGCCAAACTCCAGCTAACACTTTTTAAGCAGTTGTAGCAACAGTTTTTGATTATTTCTATTTTTAAAATGAATCACATGCTCCCATGGTAGGGAAAGCAGAGTCTAATGCCCAGAAACATTTGCGTCAATGGTGGTCTGTGATTGTATGCTTAGAGCGTGCCCACTGCATGCTCCCAACACGCTGACAATCATGTGACCGCAGTGAGAGCCAATCACAGTGGTCCCATGATTGGGAAGCCCATTTCTGAGGGTTAATCATTTTTTCCCATTTTTATTTTTATTTGTTTGTGATTTTTTATTTTTTTTAAGCGTAACATAAAAAAGTATTTTTTTTTTTGTGTGTAAATACCTTTCCGATACTTTGTACCAGATTCATAATTTTTGTATAATTTTAAACAGGGCAAATTATGACATAACATGTATGATTTTTAATAGTGATGGGCCGAACACCCCCCTGTTTGGTTTGCACCATAACAGGGGAAAAGTTCTAGCGAACATGCAAACTCTATTAAAGTCTAAGGGACACAAACATAAAAAATCAAAAGTCCTCATTTTAAAGGCTTATATGCAAGTTATTGCCATAAAAAGTGTATGGGGACCCGGGTATTGCAAAAACATTTTTAAAATGATCGATTTTACAGGAGCAGTGGATTTAATGATACTTAAAGTGAAACAATAAAAATGAAAAATTCCTTTCAATGTCATGCCTGGGGGGGGGGGGGGGGGGGAGCCCTTAATGTGTAAAGTGGCGCATCTGTACAATGTATAGAGCCTGCTGCAGCAATACTGACATTTCTAAGGCCCCTTTCACACGGGCTTTCTGATCTGATCCGCCTGTCAGTTTTTCAAGCGGACATGATTGGATGCTCCATGCATCCCTATGGAGCAGCAGATGTCAGCGCTGACATGTCCGCTGACACCCGCTGCTATCAGATCCGATCCTGTCTGTGAAAGCCAGATGGATTGAAACCCTATTTTCCATCCGTCTGGAGGATCGGATCGGATGAAAACAGACAGGAAGTTTGTTTTCATCCAATCTCCCATAGAGGAGAGCGGGGATCTGACAGGTCCATCTCTGCAAAGTAAGCGGAGACAGACCGGTCATCCACCTGCTTAGCGGGGATCGGCAGATCGATCCCCGCTGAGCAAAATGGAGTCCACCGGGCGGAAAGCCTGTATGAAAGGACCCAGAAGGAAAAAATGTCATTTAAACTTGCTCGTGACTAATGTATTGTATTGTCGGCTCAGATAAAAAAAATGAAAAACAAAAACGGCATAGGGTACCCCCCCCCCCCCTCCCAAGTCCATACCACGCTAAAATAAAAAAAAACGCAGTGGGGTCCCCCCAAAATCCATATAAGACCCTTATCCGAGCATGCAGCCTGGCAAGCCGGGAAAGGGGGAAGAGTGAGCACCCCCCCCCCTCCTGAACCATACTAGGCCACTTGCCCTCAACAAGCACCTTGTCCCCATGTTGATTGGCACAAGGGCCTCTTCCCAACAACCCTGGGCTGTGGTTGTGAGGGATCTGCGGGTGGGGGGCTTATCAAAATCTGGAAGCCCCCTTTAACAGATCCCGCCCCCCCCATGTGACTTGGTAATACCCCTACCCATTCACAAAAAATGTGTAAAAAAGTAAAAATCACAAAACACCGTTTTTCACAAGTCCTTTATTAAAAATTAAAAAAAATATATAGTGTCCTTCGATGTAAATACATTGTCAATCACGATCAACGTCAATCACGTCAAGCCCGCCGCACCCAAAAAATAGAAAGAAATTCAAAAACGCTTCCACCTCTTCAGAGGCTATCCGCCGGATCTTGAGCTTTGACAGCTCTTTTATAGGCAAGGGGTGGGGCCACCCGGTTACGGTACCTGGTGGCACCGCCCCTTCTGACGTTACATGATGGCACTTTTTAACCACTTCAGCCCCAGGAGGTTTTACCCCCTTAATGACCAGGCCATTTTTTTGGGCAATTTGGCACTGTGTGATTTCAACTGGTAATTGTGCAGTCATGCAACACTGTACCCAAACTAAATTTATGTCCTTTTTTCCCACAAATATAGCTTTCTTTTGGTGGCATTTGATCGCCACTGGGGTTTTTTTTTTTTATGCAATATAAACGAAAAAACACCGAAAATGTTGAAAAAAAATGATATTTTCTACTTTAAGTTAATCAAAATATCCAATAAACTCAATTGTTGTCATACATTTAAGCCAAAATGTATTTAGCTACATATCTCTGGTATAAAAAAAAAAAATATATGCATTAAGCATATATTTATTAGCATATATTTTTATTTTTTATTTTTGTGATATAAACTAAAAAAGACCGAAACTTTTGAAAAAAATTACATTTTCTACTTTTTGTTAAAAAAAACCCTTATCTGAGCATGCAGCCTGGCAGGCCAGGTAAGGGGGGAAGAGTGAGCGCCCTCCCCCTCCTGAACCATACTAGGCCACTTGCCCTCAACAAGCACCTTGTCCCCATGTTGATTGGCACAAGGGCCTCTTCCCAACAACCCTGGGCTGTGGTTGTGAGGGGTCTGCGGGTGGGGGGCTTATCAAAATCTGGAAGCCCCCTTTAACAGATCCCGCCCCCCCCCCATGTGACTTGGTAATACCCCTACCCATTCACAAAAAAAGTGTAAAAAGTAAAAATCACAGAATACCGTTTTTAAGTCCTTTATTAAAAATTAAAAAAAATATATACATATCTCTGGTATAAAAAAATCTCATTAAGCATATATTTATTAGCGTATATTTTTATTTTTTATTTTTGCGATATAAACTAAAAAAGACAGAAATTTTTGAAAAATAATGATATTTTTTTACTTTTTGTTAAAATAAAAAAAATATCCAATAAACTCAATTGTTGTCATACATTTAGGCCAAAATGTATTTAGCTACATATCTCTGGTATAAAAAAAAAATATATATGCATTAAGCATATATTTATTAGCATATATTTTTATTTTTTATTTTTGTGATATCAACTAAAAAAGACCGAAACTTTTGAAAAAAATTACATTTTCTACTTTTTGTTAAAAAAAACCCTTATCTGAGCATGCAGCCTGGCAGGCCAGGTAAGGGGGGAAGAGTGAGCGCCCTCCCCCTCCTGAACCATACTAGGCCACTTGCCCTCAACAAGCACCTTGTCCCCATGTTGATTGGCACAAGGGCCTCTTCCCAACAACCCTGGGCTGTGGTTGTGAGGGGTCTGCGGGTGGGGGGCTTATCAAAATCTGGAAGCCCCCTTTAACAGATCCCGCCCCCCCCATGTGACTTGGTAATACCCCTACCCATTCACAAAAAAGTGTAAAAAAGTGTAAAAAAGTGTAAAAAGTAAAAATCACAGAACACCGTTTTTGACAAGTCCTTTATTAAAAATTAAAAAAAATATATACATATCTCTGGTATAAAAAAATCTCATTAAGCGTATATTTATTAGCGTATATTTTTATTTTTTATTTTTGCGATATAAACTAAAAAAGACTGAAATTTTTGAAAAATAATGATATTTTTTACTTTTTGTTAAAATAAAAAAAATATCCAATAAACTCAATTGTTGTCATACATTTAGGCCAAAATGTATTTAGCTACATATCTCTGGTATAAAAAAATCTCAATAAGCGTATATTTATTGGTTTGCGCAAAAGTTATAGCGTCTACAAACTATGGTGTACATACTGGAAATTACGGAGCTTTTACTTTCTAACTGCCTATCTCATTTCTTTAGGTGCTAAAATGTCACAACAGTACAAACCCCCCCCCCCCCCCAAATTACCCCATTTTGGAAAGTAGACACCCCAAGGAATTGCACAGCATCATGTATATATAAGTGATCTTGCACTTCCGGGTATTGGGCGCGAGTGCCCGCCATCAGCGGCTCGTTCCTGCTGTTAATACACACAGCAGGAGATAATCAGCGGGTTCCGCGCACCCGATGTCTGCCGGCACCCGCTGATAGTTCTGTACACAGGCAGAATGGCAGTCTATGTAAACAAGGCTGATTGACGTTCTGTCAGTAAGGAAGGCATTGATCCTGTGTTTTTGCAAAGCAAAAACACCAATCCATGCCTTCCACTAGTAAAAGCACCTCCAACGCTATAGTAAAACACTGGCTAAGTTAACCCTTTGATTGCCCCTGATGTTAACCCCTTCCCTGCCAGTGACAGGGCATCATTTTATTACTGATCACTGTAATATTATCCAAGACAAAAGTGTCAGTAAAGGCCCGTACACACGTACCGATTGTGGGCCGAAAATGTTCGGCCGCCGAACGATCGGCCGATTTTCGGCTTGTTAGTATGATGCTTCCGACAGCCGGCAGCGCACTTTCGGCCGAAAAGAATCTGTCGTGCAAGCATTAAAATTTTTGTTGGCCAACACCAGAACGGCCGATTGTTCGCCAGTCAGTACAGAATTCGGCCGACAGACAGCAGATTTGCAAGACTGGGCATGCTCAGAAAAGAAAAAACACACCGAAAGTTATTCATCACATGACATCACTTCTGCAGTCGGCTGTTGTTGGCCGACAAAATTCGTGTGCTGTCTTTTGCAGTTTTCAACAGACAAGACAGCCCTCGGACAAAAGACGGCCGATCATTCGGCCGACGATCGGTGCGTGTGTACGGGGCTTTAGGTGTCCAATTTGTCTGCCGCATTATCGCAGTCCCGCTGATCGCCGCCACTGCTAGTAGAAAAAAAATCTATTAATATAGCCCATAGTTTGTAGATGCAAACCAATCAATATACGCCTATTGTTTTTTTTTTTTACCAAAAATATGTAGCAGAATACATATTGGTCTAAATTGATGAAGAAATTCGATTTTTTACATTTTTTTATTCGATATGTTTTATAGCAGAAAGCAAAAAATATTGTTTTTTTTTTTTTTCAAAATTGTCGCTCCATTTTTTTTTTTTTTTGTATATAGCGCAAAAAATAAAAACCGCAGAGGTGATCAAATACCACCAAAAGAAAGCTCTATTTGGGGGGGGGGGGGGAGGACAATTTTATTTGTGTACAGCATCGCACGACTGCACAAATTGTCTGTTAAAGTAATGCAGTGCCGTTGTTCTGTCAATTTCTACAGATTGTCGGATAATTCCGCTGACGATCGTCTCCCGATCAGATTCTGCCTCCGTGCTTTGCTGATCATCGGATAATGCGTCCAACGATCTGTACATGCGCAGTGTTGACGTCAAGCCAGCTGATTGGCAGATCTGCTGGAGTGACGTCCATACTGCGCACGTGCAGGCATTATCTGACGATCTGCAGTACTCAACAGAACACTGTATTGCAAAAAATGACCTGGTCAGGAAGGGGGGGGGGGGTAAATCTTTTGGAGCTAAAGTGGATAAAAAATAAAATCATTTTTGCAAAACGTTATCACCAAAAAAATGCCTTGCTTGTCCTAAGAAATATTACATGTTATTCTTTATCTTAGGTAACGACAAACAGGTCCATAGCAGAAATCTAAAAATTCTAAATTTGTTTATTTCTGGTCCACAGGGTTGATATAAGTATACACCGATCAGCCATAACATTATGACCACTGACATGCACAGTGAATTACATTGAATATCTTCTTACAATGACATCTGCAAGTGGGTATATTAGGCAGCAAGTGAACATGTTGTCCCTGAAGCTGATGTGTTGAAAACAGAATAAATAGGCAAATGTAAGGATTTGAGTGACTTTGACAAGGGCCAAATTGTAATGCCTGGACAACTGGGTCAGAGCAACTCCATAACTGCAGCTCTCGTGGGATAATCCTGGTCTGTAGTGGTCCGGACCGACCAAAAGTGGTCCAAGAACCGTTGCCAGGGTTATGGGCAGGCAAGGCTGATTGATGCACGGGGTGGGACAAAGGCTGGCCCATGTATTCCGATCCAATAGAAGAGCGACTGTAGCTCAAATTGATGAAAAAGTAAATTAAATAGAAAGATGTCAGAACACAGAAAGCATCACAGTTTGTTGTGTATGGGGCTGCATAGGCAGCAGGGCCGGCCCTACCATGGGTCCCGCTGGTCCATTGGACCCAGGCGGAGCTTTGAGAGGGGCGGAAAATTGACGTCCAGGATTTTTCTTCCAGCAGTTTTGTGTGTCATCAACTTACGGCACGTTACAGACTGCATTTCCCCATCTCATACTGCCGCCCGTAATGCAAATTGATGAGTATGAGAAGGCGGAGCGTCTCCTCCGGGGAACGTCCCTCCTATGATCGTGGTGTGCGCAACGACGTCAGACATCAGCGCACTCCATCTCACGCAGGGCAGGCTGTACCTTCTAGGGCGGTGGGTGCGGCAGACACAGGAGTGACAGGAGGACTGAGGACAGACAATGGGTGTTTGGTGGACCGGTCCGGTGGTGAGTTATGGAAGAAGATAAGTAAGTATAATATTTTCTAAATGTTATATTTATATAAAATAATGGGTGTGGGGGGCCTTTGGTGGGCGTGATTTTTTTTTAGGGGGGGCAGCATTTTATTTTTGGACCCAGGCAGCACAATGTCTTAGGCCAGCCCTGATAGGCCAGGTGCCCATGCTAACCCGTGACCACAGCGAAAGGTGCTTACAAGGGATGACATCAGAACTGGACCACAGAGCAATGCAAAAAGCTGTCTTTCAGGTGTTTGCTCCAAATTCTCCAGATCTCAAGCCAATCAAGCATCTGTTGGATGCGCTGGAAAAACAAATCTGATCCATGAAGGCCCCACCTCCCAACTTACAGGACTTAAAGAATTTTCTACTGACTGCTTTGTGCCAAACACCACAGCATACTTTCAGAGGTCTACTGGTGTCCATGCCTCCACGGGTCAGAGCTCAGGGCTGTTTTGGTGGAAAAGAAGGGACCTACTCAATATTAGGTGGGTGGCTATGTTATGCTGGGTGGTCATAATGTTATGGCTGATTGGTGTGTATGTATATATATATATATATATATATAGATATATATCTATATATATACATATATACTGTATATATACAGTATCTCTCAAAAGTGAGTACACCCCTCAAATTGGGCCCAATTATCCATTTTCCCTCCCCAGTGTCATGTGACTCGTTAGTGTTACAAGGTCTCAGGTGTGAATGGGGAGCAGGTGTGTTAAATTTGGTGTTATCGCTCTCACTCTCTGATACTGGTCACTGGAAGTTCAACATGGCACCCCATGGCAAAGAACTCTATGAGGATCTGAAAAAAAGAATTGCTGCTCTACATAAAGATGGCCTAGGCTATAAGAAGATTGCCAAGACCCTGAAACTGAGCTGCAGCACGGTGGCCAAGACCATACAGCAGTTTAACAGAGCAGGTCCCACTCAGAACAGGCCTCGCCATGGTTGACCAAAGAGGTTGAGTGCATGTGCTCAGCGTCATATCCAGAGGTTGTCTTTGGGAAATAGACATAGGAGTGCTGCCATCATTGCTGTAGAGGTTGAAGGGGTGGGGGGGTCAGCCTGTCAGTGCTCAGACCATACGCCGCACACTGCATCAAATTTGTCTCTCATGGCTGTCATCCCAGAAGGAAGCCTCTTCTAAAGATGATGCACAAGAAATCCTGCAAACAGTTTGCTGAACACAAGCAGACTAAGGACATGGATTACTGGAATCATATCCTGTGGTCTGACGAGACCAAGAAAAACATATTTGGTTTAGATGGTGTCAGTTTGTGTGTGGTGGCAACCAGATGAGGAGTACAAAGACAAGTGTGTCTTGTCTACAGTCAAGCATGGTGGAGGAAGTGTCATGGTCTGGGGCTGCATGAGTGTTGCCGACACTGGGGAGCTACAGTTCATTGAGGGAACCATGAATGCCAACATGTACTGTGACATACTGAAGCAGAGCATGATCCCCTCTCTTCGGAGACTGAGCCACAGGCCAGTATTCCAACATGATAACGACTCCAAACACACCTCCAAGACGGCCACTGCCTTGCTAAAGAGGCTGAAGGTAAATGTGATAGACTGGCCAAGCGTGTCTCCAGACCTAAACCCTATTCAGCATCTGTGGGGAATCCTCAAACGGAAGGTGGAGGAGAGCAAGGTCTCTAACATCCACCAGCTCTGTGATGTCGTCATTGAGGAGTGGAAGAGGACTCCAGTGGCAACCTGTGAAGCTCTGGTGAACTCCATGCCCAAGAGGGTTAAGGCAGTGCTAGAAAATAATGGTGGCCACACAAAATATTGACACTTTGGGCCCAATTTGGACATTGTCACTTAGGGTGTACTCACTTTTGTTGCCAGCAGTTTAGACATTAATGGGTGTGTGTTGAGTTATTTTGAGGGGACAGCAAATTACTTTACATTGTAGCAAAGTGTAATTTCTTTATTGTTGTCACATGAAAAGATACTTTTGTGAGATACTGTATATATATAGATGTAGCACCCTCTTGGTAAGTGCTAGGCAGGGAAAATATAGTTGCTCTGTCTGCTTATCAGGGGAGCCTGATTAGTAGTTAGGACTGGTGCATGTGTCCAGGGTGTGATTCATCTGGGCTGAGGGAGTGTCCCCACTGTATCGAATAGGGGAGCCTGTTGGACAGTGGAGGAAACCCATCCAGTGACACACAGGCTTTTGTAACTATCTCAGTGGGTTGGCACAAACAGTTGTGCATCCTGGGATATGTTATAAAAGCCAAGGGCACATGTGACAGGGAGTCTTTGGGCGGGAAGCCAGGTCCCAGGAGGAGGGTGACGGCTGTCTCTCCTCCTGTTTGCTGTGGATTCACAGGCAGTCGGCCTAGTGGACCAGAAAGTGTGGCTGAACCCAGAGGTCCAGTGGAAGCTGACCGTGAAGGTGAAGGCAGAGCAATTCTGGAAAAACAGTGTCCGTGAGTACAGGGGAGCTTGCCAACGGGTCTGCCCAGGAAGGGGACCACTCCAGTGGCTAGAGTCAGCAGGCGGGTGTCAGCACACAGAGAGTGAGAGTAAAGGGGGTGCCAAGTTATTAACCCTGAAGAGAACATTCAAGCGGGAACAGTCAGTTTATCTTCACCTCAGTGGCAAGGTGAAGCAGAGGCCTTGTCACATTCTGCAGTCAGTTGTCCTCAGAATTGTGCATAGTTACTAGTTGGGGTATCCCACTCATCCCTTCTCCTATCCCAGTTCTAAATAAAACACAAAAACCAAATCCCCTGAGCTGATTATTGTCTGAGCCAAGAGCATTTAATGCCGTTTATCTACTGTCAGTTGCTAATGGTAACCCAGGGGAACCCAAGAAGTGTCTTTCTCAGCAGCCCTCTAGGGGCAGTGCTATATATATATATATATATATACATATATATATACATATATATATATATATATATTGCTCGAAAAATTAAGGAACACTTTGAAAACATATCAGATCTCAATGGGGGTAAAACTCATGCTGGATATCTATACTGATATGGACTGGGTAATGTGTTAGGAAGGAAAGGATGCCGCGTGGTTTGATGGAAATGAAAATTATCACCCTACAGAGAGTTAAATTCAAAGACACCCCAAAAACCAAAGGGAAAAAACGATACAGCAGGCTAGTCCATTTTGCTGACATTTCATTGCAGCAACTCAAAATGGTCCTCAGTAGTTTGTATGGCCACCATGTGCTTGTATGCATGCCTGACAAGGTCGAGACAACGGATGGTGACCTAGGGTATTTCCTCCCAGATCTGGACCAGGGCATCACAGAGCTCCTCAGCAGACTGAAGTACAACCTGGCAGCGTCGGATGGACCGAAACAATGTCCCAGGGGTGTTTTATTGGATTTAGGTCAGGCGAGTGTGGGGGCCATTCAATGGTATCAATTTCTTCATCCTCCAGTAACTGGCTGCATACTCTCACCACATGAGGCCGGGCATGCCAGGAGGAACCCAGGACCCACTGCACCAGCGTAGGGTCTGACAATGGGTCCAAAGATGTCATCCTAATACCTAATAGCAGCCTGGGTGCCATTGTCTAGCCTGTAGAGGTCTGTGCGTCCCTCCATGGAAATGCCTCCCCAGACCATCACTGACCCACCACCAAACCGGTCATGCTGAACGATGTTACAGGCAGCATAACGTTCTCTACGGCTTCTCCAGACCCTTTCACATCTTTCACATTTGCTCATCGTGAACCTGCTCTCATCTGTTAAAAAAAGCACAGGGCGCCAGTGGCGGACCTGCTAATATGTTCAATGGCAAATGCCAATCGAGCTCCACGGGGCCGGGCAGTGAGCACAGGGCCCACTAGAGGACATCGGGCCCTCAGGCCACCTTTATGAAGTCTGTTTCTGATTGTTTGGTCAGAGACATTCATACCAGTGGCCTGCTGGAGGTCATTTTGTAGGGCTCTGGCACTGCTCATCCTGTTCCTCCTTGCACAAAGGAGCAGATACCGGTCATGCTGATGGGTTAAGGACCTTCTATGGTCCTGTCCTGCACTCCTAGAGTAACTGCCTGTCTCCTGGAATCTCCTCCATGCTCTGGAGACTGTGCTGGGAGACACAGCAAACCTTCTGGCTATGACACGTATTGATGTGCCATCCTGGAGGAGTTGGACTGCCTGTGCAACCTCTATAGGGTCCAGGTATCGCCTCATGCCATCAGTAGTGACACTGACCCTAGCCAAATGCAAAACTAGTGAAAAACAGTTAGAAAAGATGAGTGGGGAAAAAAAATGTCAGTGGCCTCAAACTGAAAAACTATCCCTGTTTTAGAGGTTGTCTCATTGTTGCCCATCTAGTGCACCTGTTGTTAAAGCGGTAGTATACTCTAATGAAAAAAAAAAAAAAACCCTGCAAGACAAAGGCATAATGAGCTAGTATGCATCGCATACTACCTCATTATGAATTACTTACCTTAGAACGAAGTCCCGACATGGACCCCCGGACACCGCTGTGGGAGCTGACACGATCCCACGGCGTCTCTTCCGGGTTCCGCGGCTCCGGCACTGTGAGTGGCCGGAGCCGCGATGACGTCACTCCCGCGCATGCGCCGCACTCGTCAGCGGCTGCATGCAGTGGTAATATCTCCTAAACCGTGCAGGTTTAGGAGATATTAACCACTTTACGTCTGCTCACAGTAATATTACTGCGGCAGAGTGGTTCGTTATCGTCTGACGACGTAGTACTACGTCGTCAGACACTCCCCCTTCTGGGTGGCGCTTGCACGCCGGAGCCTCGCTCCCGCTGTTTTCATTCACAGCGGGAGTCGGGCCAGGGGAGGAGCAGCGGCGATCGCCGCTGCTCTTACCCGATCGTCGGGGATCGAGTCTGGAGATCCGCCCGCTGTGTGTAAACACAGCGGGCGGATCTCCATAGTGACAGGGAGTGACAGATCGGACTGTTCAGCATAGCTGGACATCCGATCTGTCCATGACTCACACAGTCACCTCCCCCCCTACACGTCAGTAAGCACCAGGCATACATTAACCCCTCCCTCTCCAATAAAATTAACCCCTTCCCTGCCAGTGTCATTTTTACAGTAACAGTGCATATATATAGCACTGATTACTGCAGTAATGTCACTGGTACCCCCAAAAGTGTCAAAAATGTCAGTCAAGGGTCCGATCTGTCCGCCGCAATGTTGCAGTCCCGCAAAAAAAAATCGCAGATCGCCGCCATTACGCGTTAAAAAAAAAACACCAAAAATGACAGAAATCTTTCCCTTTGTTAGTAAACGCAATAACTTTTGCGCAAACCAATCAAAATACGCTTATTGCGATTTATTTTACCAAACATATGTAGCATAAAACAAATTGGCCAAAAATTTTTTAAAAAATTGGTTTTTACATCTTTTTTGGGGGGAATTACATATAAAAAAATGTTAAAAATATTGTTATTTTTTCAAAATAAACGCTCTTTTTTTGTTTATAGCGCAAAAAGTAAAAATTGCACAGGTGATCAAATACCACCAAAAGAAAGCTCTGTTTGTGGGAAAAAAAGGACGTAAATTTCGTTTGGGTACGGCGTCGCACGACCGCGCAATTGTCAGTTGAAGTCGCACAGCGCCGAATCGCAAAAAGTGGCCTGGACGGAAGACAGCAAAATCCTCCGGTGGTAAAGTGGTTAATTGTACCTACAGGTAAGCCTTATTATAGGCTTACCTGTAGTTAAAAGTCAAAAAAAGCGGGATACTACCACTTTAATTTCATTAACACCAAAGCAGCTGAAACTGATTACCACCCCCTCTGCTACTTAACTGACCAGATCAATACCCCAGGAGTTTATTTGACTTGATGTTATATTCTGATAAAAAAGTGTTCCTTTTACTTTTTTGAGCAGTTTGTGTGTGTATATATATATCTATATCTGTATCTATCTATCTATATATATATAGATATAGATATATACATACACATATACATACATACACAAAATAGCTGAAATGGTTAAAAATAGGGTGACCAATGACAAATAACCAGCACCTGATTATAGAATAGTCTTTATGCAAATGTAGACCTTGATAACAGAAAAAAAAATAAGCCAGGACTGAGCAATCAATGGCCTGGGAACCTCAGCGGGCGTTCACAAACACGCCATTATTCTTATTAGAAGAATATTTTTATGATGGAGCCTTGTTTAAGGCATTTGTCATCACTGCAATCACTAGGTACAGACCAAACATTCAATTCAAGGCTGAATGAATAAATTCCTGATGCGTCACCATATACTGTACAGCAACAGTATTACAGTATTTTTCAATAAAGCTCCACTTAGTAAAAAGCCATCCTTGAGCTCTAGTCCAATGACTTTGCCTAGGCTGAGATGATGTCATCAGCCTGCTGCTATCCCCTTCCTAGCCAGTGCCATTAGGACAGTGGCAGAGCATATTTGTAGCACTGATCACTGTATTAGTTTCACTGGTCCCCAAAATGTGTCAAAAGTGTCAGCTAGTGTCAGAATGTCCACCGCAATATCGCCGTCCCGCTATAAGTTGCTGATCGCCACCATTACTAGTAAAAATAAACAAATATAAGTAAACAAAAATATCCCATAATTTGTAGACGCTATAACTTTAGCGCAAACCAATCAATATATCCTTTTTGGTATTTTCTCTTACCAAAAACATGTAGCAGAATACATATTGGCCTAAATTGATTAAGAAATTAAATTTTTTTTTTTTTTTATTATTGGATATGTTATATAGCACAAAGAAAAGAAATGTTTGATTGTTTGTTTCTTATTTATTTATTTATTTATTTATTTATTTATTTTTTAAATTGTTGCTCTTTTTTTTTGTTTATAGCGCAAAAAAAAAACAAAAAAAAACGCAGTGGTGATCCAATACGACCAAAAGAGCTCTATTTGTGGGGGGGGGAAACAACATACATTTTATTTGGGTACAGTATCGCACGGCTGTGCAATTGTCAGTTAAAATAACGCAGTGCCGTATCGCAAAAAAAATGGCCTGGGCATGAAGGGAGGTAAATCTTCCGGAGGTGAAGTGGTTAAAATTGCATGAAAAGTCACACCCTGTTAGTGCTTATGAAACAGTTCAAATTGGTACGAACTCTGACTTGCACCGTTTTGAAAAAGGTTACTGCACTATTTTTGCCGATTTTATGTATAAATAAAATCGAAATCGCACAGATGTCGGCAAGCCGCACATGAAATCGCACTGACCAGCGGCTTCGAAATTGAAGTATAAGGATTTCAAAGCTGCATTCAATGTGAACAGAGTGTCAATGTCCAGAGATGTATAGTAACTAAGTAGAACTACTTCACTACTGTACTTAAGTACGGAAAGGCGGTATCTGTACTTTCCTAGAGTAGAATTTTTTTCTCCTACTTCCACTTTTACTTCACTACATTTTTTTGATGATTTCAATACTTCTACTCCGATATTTTTTTTTGTGCTGCATAGTTACTCGTTACAATTATAAAAATTACCACTGCCAGAACAGTAGGTGGCAGGTTTCATGAAGCTCAACACATGTGTATTATCAGCGCATACGAAAATAAAAGCTACTGTATGTATAAATAAAAGCTGCATTTGAAATAATAAAAAACAATATGATGTTCAAACTTTTGACTTCTTTCTTTAATAACTACATAACACAGTACTTGTACTTTTACTTTCAGTACTTGAGTAGCAATTTTTTTTTTCAAAACTACTGGTACTTTTACTTTCAGTACTTGAGTAGCAAAATTTTTTAAAAAAACTACTTGCAATACTTTAGTACAAAAAATGTTGAATACTTTAGTACTTCTACTCAAGTCACTTTTTGATCGAGCACTTCCACTTCTACTCAAGTCACTTTTTGATCGAGCACTTCCACTTCTACTCAAGTCACTTTTTGATCGAGCACTTGTACTTTTACTCAAGTATGGGTTTAGAGTACTTTATACAACTATGTCAATGTCTATGGCAGGCTGTGACTGGACGCTGTACGGAATGGTACCCACAGTAAGGGTCCTATACATCCAATGATGAAGATCTGTAATGCAGAAGACCTGCCTGTAGCGGGGCACATGCCATATTTTAGGCTTGTTTACTTTTTCCCATCCGAGCCAATGCAATGCAGACTTTCAGAGCAAAATGCATCAAAATCCCCCCGCTGTTAATCCTCGATGAGAAATTTCTGGCACATCTTGCATTAGCGACGGGAAAAGGTGAAGAAACTCTACAGCCATATGTAAGGACTAGATTGTACACCTGGCAGATTTTTTTTTTTTCCACATTATTATCCAAACATGAAAATTAAAAACCAAAAAAAAAAAAGATTTCTGTCTAAGGAAGCAGAAGCTGTTTTTTTTTTTTTGATGGGAGATCATTTGCGCACTCTTTTCATGGCGTTCCTCTGTAGCCGCAGTGCTGGAAAAGCGTCTTGTGCATTGCCAATGACAGACTGTGCCATCAACGCAGAGCTGGAAGGACTACAAAAGACGACAGGAGGAGAGCAGAGCACAGGAGATAAGAGGGATGCGCTCAGAGATTCTCTTGGGATACAACTTGTCAACTAGGGAGATGATGGCGTCTGTCCACGTCTTCCAACTTGTACACGAGACACCCGAGAGATCTCTGGAGGGAAAGCTAGGAGCTCCGCCGCAAACGCTGACAACATCCGTCACAAAGCTGCGCGTTCCCATTCAGATGCATAACTTCAACTTTCTGAGAAGGGAAAGAGGAACACTTTTTACTTTTTTTAGCGGGAATAAATTAACGTATAACTCATTTTTTTTTTGTTTTTCTTAACCCCCCCCCCCCCCAAAAAAAAAAAAAAAGTAAAGTATAGCCAAGTTCTACTTACCTTCTCCAAACTCTAGCATTGTCTCCAGTTTCCTCTTCTGTTCGCAGGGGAGGACTGGGCCAGGGGGCAGGGGGGCAGTTGCCTCGTCAATGCCCCTTGGTAAAGTACGGTCCTAACTTAAATCTTTAAGAGTTTGTTGGAGCATAATTAGCAATGGATAAAATAAAGAAGAATGTCACGCCTTTTTTTTTAATTAAGTCAGCAGCTAAAAACACTATGAAAATAAGGTACTTACAGTGCCTGGGCTCCAGTAATTTTTCCCCGCAGCAGGTTCTTCTTACCAGTGTGGGTCTCCATTTTGGATATGGGAGTTGACTGTGACTTCTTGAGAAATCACAGCCGGCTTCCCACTGCACATGCAAGAGATTGTGCGCTTTTGTGGGACCGATCCTACAGTCTCCTGGAACATGTGATTTGTCCCGGGAGGCTGCGGGCAGAGGGCGTGGGCAGGGAACATGCCTAAGGGCCAGGGCCGGTGCTAGACTGTTTTACGCCCTAGGCAAGATCAGCTACTTGCGCCCCCCCAAAAGAAAAAAAAAGGGAAGGGGTTAAAAACTGCTCTATGTCATATCCAGTGACCGTGATCCGATGGTTCCTCCATGTAATGCTGTCATACCCAGTGATCCCAATGTTCCTCTGTCACATCAGGGGTCCCTGATATTCCTCCATGTCATACCCAGAGACCCTGATGTTCCTCCATGTCACACCTGGGGACCCTGATGTTCCTCCATGTCACACCTGGGGACCTCAATCCCCCATGGCACACCCAGGGACCCCAATTCCTCATGGCACACCTGGTGACCCCGAACCCCTTTTACATTTGTGACCCCTCTCCCCCATGTCACACCTGCTGACTCAGATTCCCCTTGGCATACCTGGTGACCTCAATTCTCTTTCACACCAGGGATACTCCATGTCACACCCAGGGACCCTGATTCCCTGTTCTGGGGACACTTACTGGGCAGTATCAAGAGAGTGACCTGCACTCTGCCCTCCTTCACCATGATCCTGCTTATTCCTTCTCCCAGAACGCTCCTCTCCTGGACCACAGTGCTCACCACAGCTCCAACCGGCTCCTGGTGGAGGGAGAAGCAGCAGTCATAGAGCTCCGCACCTCCTTCATCACCAACCTCCTCAGACCATTCCATTGCCTCGTCGCTTCTGCTCCAGTAAAGGTGCCTCCCTCCAGTGCTGAGCTCAGGTTCAGCTCTCCTCCACTCCCTGCTTAATACCGACCCAGGGAAATGAACAGCTGCCCACCAGCTCAGATTAGAGAGTCACTTCCTGCCCAGGGATTAGGCCGCTCAGCTCCAGACGAAGAGGATCATTATGCAAGTAGCAATCCGGTGGGCTCCTTTCCTTTTCCAGACAACTGGCATATTCCTCTGTCCCTTCTTCCTCCCCCACTGCTGCCCCTCCCCTCAGCTCACAAGGATCATTCATAACGGAGAGTGAGAGTGACAATGCGCCCTAGGCGGCTGCCTAGTTTGCCTAGTGGAAGCACCGGCCCTGCTAAGGGCAAATCATTCTCGCCTAGGCGAGTATTGAGGAAGTGGGAGTGGATAATTCTAGGGAGTGGGGTGGAAAGTCTCTGTACCTCTGCTGGAATACAGCGATATATACTGTATGTAGCCGATGCGATTTAAAGTCATAGAAAACCTGGAGTTAGGCTTTAAAGTTGCAGGGAAACAGCAGAAACCTTCAGAAGGAGGGATGGCAGCTGGATACTATATGTGCACAGATGTGCAGCAGAGCATCAGGACCTGGCAAAGACTTGTGTCACATCTACACAGGGGCATACATGTGCAAAGATGTAGCATATATGAAGGTCCCTGGCAGGGCCGGTGCTAGACTATTTTACGCCCTAGGCAAGACCAGCTATTTGCGCCTCCCCCCAAAAAAGGGCAGGGGTTAAAAACTCCTCTATGTCATACCTAGTAACCCTGATCTGATGGTTCCTCCATGTTATGACCCCCATATTCCTCCATGTCACACCCGGGGACCCTAATGTCCCTCCATGTCACACCCAGTGACTTTGATGTTTTTCCATGTCACACCCTGGGACCCCAATATTCCTCCATGTCATGCTGTCATACCCATTGACCCTGATGTTCCTCCATGTCACACCCAGGGACTCCCGAGTTCCTCAATGTCATGCTGTCATACCCAGTGACCCCAATGTTTCTCTATGTCAGATCCTGATGTTTTTCCATGTCACACATGGGGACCCTGATGTTCCTCCATGTCACACCTGGGGACCCTGATGTTCCTCCGTGTCACACTTGGGGACCCCAATCCCCCATGGCACACCCAGGGACCCCAATTCCTCATGGCACACCTAGTGACCCCGAACCCCTGTTACACCCGGTGACCCCTATCCCCCATGGCACACCTGGTGACCCCAATTCCCTTTCATACCAGGGATGCTCCATGTAACACCCAGGGGCCCTGATCCCCTGTTCTGGGGACACTCACTGGACGGTATGAAGAGAGTGGCCCGCACTCTGCCCTCCCTCACTGTGATCCTGCTGATTCCTTCTCCCAGGACGCTCCTCTCCTGGACCAATGTGCTCACCACAGCTCCAACCGGCTCCTGGTGGAGGGAAAAGCAGCAGTCAGAGAGCTCCGCATGTACTTCATCACCAACCTCCTCAGACCATTCCAATGCCTCATTGCTTCTGCCCCAGTAAAGGTTTCGCCCTACAGTGCCAAGCTCTGGCTCAGGTTCAGCTTTCCTCTGTGGGCTCCCTTCCTGCCTCTTGGGGCCTCTCCAACAGTGGTGGAAAGCCAGGACCTGGTAGTTCCGCCACTGCCCAAGACACCTGGCATCTTCCTCTGTCCCTTCTTCCTCCCCCACCACCACCCCTCCCCTCAGCTCACAATAATCATTCATGATGGAGAGAGACTGCCGACTCGTGGCTGCGCCCCTAAGTGGCAATGCGCCCTAGGCGGCTGCCTAGTTTGCCTAGTGGAAGCACCGGCCCTGGTCCCTGGATCTCGAGTTGCCTGCGCGTTGACAGGTGCAGTTAGCATGCCCGTCACTAGATGGCTCTGTTCCCATTATACTGTGATGAAGTGAATGTTGTAATTAGGTGTTAGATCCCCTTTTAGAGAAGTCCCTTTGCTAGTGAGGTAATGGGTGGGATTAGTGGGTGGGATTAGTGCCCACCCCATAAATAATTGCCAGTGTGGGAGGGGCCCAATGTAGACCGTGCATGGGAGCCAAACACCCCAGAGCTTTCATTATGTAGTCTTCTGCAGTATTGACCTAAAGGGCCCTTTGCAGACTTTAAGTCCCAGGAGGGGTGAAACAGAATTTCTGAGTAGCAGTGGATTCTTGAGAAAGTAGGTGCCATCTGGGAGTGTGCCTGGTTGAGCAGAGCTAAAGGGACACTAGTATTATTATTATTATAGAGGATTTATATAGCGCCAACAGTTTGTGCAGCGCTGTACAATGTGAGGGAAGACAATACAGTTACAATACAATTCAAAACAGGAGGAACTAGAGGGCCCTGCTCGTTAGAGCTTACAATCTAGTAAGAGACTGATATACTAATAGGAGCACCTTGATTCCCCCTGACCCTCAGCTGTGGGTCCTGTGACTTGGTTATAAAAGATAGATGCTGTGGACTGAGTATAAGTGGGGAAGTGGTCCCGACTCTCTGGTGCTCCCAAGGAGAGGAAAAAAGTGCAAAGGGAAGATGGCTTAAAAGATGTGTGTTTGCGTTCTGTGCAGAAATGACAACTATGGACTGTCTACTCCTGTGCAATGTTCCCTCTAATTTTTTACTGTGCTGAGCAAATAAAAAAATTTCTGAGCGCAAACCTTTAGATTGAGCAATGGGGGGGGGGGGGGGGACGTCAATGCAGAGTGACCAGCTTGCCCCAATCAACTGCAGAGTGCCACAGCAATGCCCCCAATAAACTGCAGAGTGCCACAGCAATGCCCCCAATAAACTGCAGAGTGCCACAGCAATGCCCCCAATAAATTGCAGAGTGTCACAGCAATGCCCCCAATAAACTGCAGAGTGCCACAGCAATGCCCCCAATACATTGCAGAGTGCCACAGCAATGCCCCCAATACATTGCAGAGTGCCACAGCAATGCCCCCAATAAACTGCAGAGTGCCACAGCAATGCCCCCAATACATTGCAGAGTGCCACAGCATTGCCCCCAATAAACTGCAGAGTGCCACAGCAATGCCCCCAATAAAATGCAGAGTGCCACAGCATTGCCCCCAATAAACTGCAGAGTGCCACAGCATTGCCCCCAATAAAATGCAGAGTGCCACAGCATTGCCCCCAATAAACTGCAGAGTGCCACAGCAATGCCCCCAATAAACTGCAGAGTGCCACAGCATTGCCCCCAATAAATTGCAGAGTGCCACAGCAATGCCCCCAATAAAATGCAGAGTGGCACAGCATTGCCCCCAATAAAATGCAGAGTGCCACAGCATTGCCCCCAATAAATTGCAGAGTGCCACAGCAATGCCCCCAATAAAATGCAGAGTGGCACAGCATTGCCCCCAATAAAATGCAGAGTGCCACAGCAATGCCCCCAATAAAATGCAGAGTGCCACAGCATTGCCCCCAATAAACTGCAGAGTGCCACAGCATTGCCCCCAATAAACTGCAGAGTGCCACAGCATTGCCCCCAATAAATTGCAGAGTGCCACAGCAATGCCCCCAATAAAATGCAGAGTGCCACAGCATTGCCCCCAATAAAATGCAGAGTGCCACAGCATTGCCCCCAATAAACTGCAGAGTGCCACAGCATTGCCCCCAATAAATTGCAGAGTGCCACAGCAATGCCCCCAATAAACTGCAGAGTGCCACAGCAATGCCCCCAATAAACTGCAGAGTGCCACAGCATTGCCCCCAATAAACTGCAGAGTGCCACAGCATTGCCCCCAATAAACTGCAGAGTGCCACAGCAATGCCCCCAATACATTGCAGAGTGCCACAGCAATGCCCCCAATAAACTGCAGAGTGCCACAGCAATGCCCCCAATAAACTGCAGAGTGCCACAGCAATGCCCCCAATACATTGCAGAGTGCCACAGCAATGCCCCCAATAAAATGCAGAGTGCCACAGCAATGCCCCCAATAAAATGCAGAGTGCCACAGCAATGCCCCCAATAAAATGCAGAGTGCCACAGCATTGCCCCCAATAAACTGCAGAGTGCCACAGCATTGCCCCCAATAAAATGCAGAGTGCCACAGCAATGCCCCCAATAAAATGCAGAGTGCCACAGCAATGCCCCCAATAAAATGCAGAGTGCCACAGCATTGCCCCCAATAAACTGCAGAGTGCCACAGCATTGCCCCCAATAAAATGCAGAGTGCCACAGCAATGCCCCCAATAAAATGCAGAGTGCCACAGCATTGCCCCCAATAAAATGCAGAGTGCCACAGCATTGCCCCCAATAAATTGCAGAGTGCCACAGCAATGCCCCCAATAAACTGCAGAGTGCCACAGCATTGCCCCCAATAAACTGCAGAGTGCCACAGCAATGCCCCCAATAAATTGCAGAGTGCCACAGCATTGCCCCCAATAAACTGCAGAGTGCCACAGCATTGCCCCCAATAAACTGCAGAGTGCCACAGCATTGCCCCCAATAAAATGCAGAGTGCCACAGCAATGCCCCCAATAAAATGCAGAGTGCCACAGCAATGCCCCCAATAAACTGCAGAGTGCCACAGCATTGCCCCCAATAAAATGCAGAGTGCCACAGCAATGCCCCCAATAAAATGCAGAGTGCCACAGCAATGCCCCCAATAAAATGCAGAGTGCCACAGCAATGCCCCCAATAAACTGCAGAGTGCCACAGCATTGCCCCCAATAAAATGCAGAGTGCCACAGCAATGCCCCCAATAAAATGCAGAGTGCCACAGCAATGCCCCCAATAAAATGCAGAGTGCCACAGCAATGCCCCCAATAAAATGCAGAGTGCCACAGCAATGCCCCCAATAAACTGCAGAGTGCCACAGCAATGCCCCCAATAAATTGCAGAGTGCCACAGCAATGCCCCCCCGCGACCCCATGCACTTACCTCACGGACGGTCACGGCACTCTGTCTTCAGTCCCCGGCTTCCAGCTTCCCGCGTCTCCATCCTCCCGAGTCCCGGCGCCTCCTCCTCGGCCAATGGCATGAAGTTGGCCTTTCGGCCAATCAGGAAGCGGGAGGACCCGCTCCCTGATTGGCCAGGAGGAGGATCCGTATGACAATAGCGAATTTTCATTCGCTATTGTCACACGATGGGCGTGCTCTCGGGGTGCACGCTCTGCTCCCTGGCCGCTCCGTCTGCGGCTGCGCCGTCTAACTAGGTGCTTGCGCGGGACGTAATTTCCACTGCGCGTCCGCGCACGCGCGCAACTTAAAGGGAACACTGCTCCTGTGTATGGTGTTCAACGCCAAATATTTCTGATCGTATGTCAAATGTGATGTCAGATGTCACAGAACGCTTTGTGGAGTTGTGAAGTTACAGTAAAGTGCGCAAAATGCATTTTATGTGTGGACATTCCTTTTTGCGTAAATATTAACCACTTGCTGACAAGTACATATACTGCGGCGGTCAGCCCCCCCTGGGCAAAGTGACGTATCGGTATGTCACTCGCCCGCGAGCCAATAGGGGGCGAGCGAGCGCTGCCGGAGGCGCGCTCCCGCTCGTTCACTGCCATCCCAGTGCGAGTGACCGGCAGTTCCGATGTCCGCCGGTCACTCGCGATCTCCCGCTGGAAAGGGAGAAAGGCAGGCGGCTGATGTAAACACAGCCGTCTGACATTCTCCCTGATGTAACTGCAGAGATCATACGATCCTGCTATGTAGGATCGTATGTCTCTGTGGTTACATCAAAAGCCACGCCCCTTTACAGTTAGAAGCACGCCCCTAGGGACACACTTAGCCCCTTGATCTCTAATAAAGTTAACCCCTGCCAGTGTCATTTTTACAGTAACAGTGCATATTTTTAGCACTGATTACTGTAGTAATGTCACTGGTACCCCCAAAAGTGTAAAAAATGTCAGTCGAGGGTCCGATCTGTCCGCCGCAAAGCCGCAGTCCCGCAAAAAAAAAAAAATCGCAGATCGCCGCCATTACTAGTTTAAAAAAAACAATAAAAATGACATAAATATTTCCCGTAGTTAGTAAACGCAATAACTTTTGCGCAAACCAATCAAAATACACTTATTGTGATTTTTTTCACCAAAAATATGTAGCAGAATGCAAATTGGCCTAAAATGTTAAAAATTTTAGATTTTTACATTTTTTGGGGGGGGGGGGGGGGATTTCATATAAAAAATGTGAAAAAATGTTTTTTATTTTTTCGAAATTGTCGCTCTTTTTTTGTTTATAGCGCAAAAAATAAAAATCGCACAGGTGATCAAATACCACCAAAAGAAATTTTTGTTTATGGGGAAAAAAGGACGTCAATTTCATTTGGATACAGCGTCGCACGACCGCGCAATTGTCCGTTAAAGTCACGCAGTGCCGAATCGCAAAATAGGCCCTGGTCTTTGAGCAGCTTAAGTGGTTAAAACCTACAGCCAGTTGAAAGCGAGCCTACAGCAAGGAATAAGACACAATATGGCGGTGACTTCTATCTACAGCAGGTGGGTGGTTGTTCAATCCTAGAAGAAGCACCGTGGGGACTTGCACAGTTTGACTCCAACACTTGCCCAATCAAAGCCCCCCTTACATGCCCATGCTCAGAAATCTTTGCACATGTGCAAATGTGCCACATGTCCCAACGGCCGTGCAGAGCCCTTCAGCACATCTAAGCACAAGCTGGATATTCCAAGATGGAGGGGGAGGGGGGGGGGAACCGTCACAGAGACTGGCGTTCTTCTTTCAGATCCCCTTTCTAACACTAGTAGCCCCTAAACTTGAGTTTAGGAGCTTTTGGCATTTTTTTGCCAATGCTCCTAAACTCAACTTCATAAAAGTCTAAGTTCATGTACAGATGGGCTTTTAGCAGAATTTAGGAGCTGCCAAGTTTAGGTGAGGTTAAACCTCCCTCTCCTGAGAATCGCTTTCAGAATAGGAAAGTTTTGACTGCTGGTTGCGGGAAAACGCAAGACACGTTTTCCAATTTGCCCTGTTTTCCCACAGCCGCAGTCAGGGTAGGCTAGTTTACCTGTAGCCTAATAAGATTACAGAAAGATGGGCCGGGTGGGCTCAAAGTCGGCCATACATTGACATCAGGTTATAGGTGGACAGATGGGATTTCTTCCAATTTGGTGGATTGGTGACACCAGAGCCACCATTTCATCTATCAAGTCATTAGAGACCAGGAGGAAGAGGAGGAGAATTGAAAATAGATTTTTTCTTTCTCTTTTTTTTTAACAGGTTACCTTGTCTGTTATATTACATTTTCCAAGTACGCTTCAAATAAGCGCGATTGTGTATGATAATCATTGCTCCAGGCGGGAGGAAGGGAGCAGTTAGCTTCGGCAAGCTTTGCTATTATTGAAAATGCATTGTGCGAGGATCATTGAAAGATTTGACTGGATGACACTGTTAAGTCTAATTCTCCATCATTTTCCAACAAAATCAAAAGCACAAAAGATTTGCTTAGTCTGGAAGGGAAATTCCACTCACCTGTCTCATTGTGGGAATTGGAGACTTTGCCTTGTCGTTTCTACAGCCTAAAGTGGATAATGGGGACCGGAATCAAATTCTATAACAGAGTCACATATTCCCCTGCATATTAGCGCTGCTGGGAGCATTTAAAGTGGAACTCTAGTTTTATTAAGTTAGGAAAAAAAAAATCCTCTGAAGACTTACACTGCAAACTTGACACTACCCGGTGGCTCCCAGGAACGATGCTGCAATCTGTGACTGTATTAGTGACCTGATCCCTAAACGGTACCTTTTAACCTCTGAACAAGTGTGTTACTTAAATCCTGATCCCTAAACTCTGTGCTTTCCTTTAATACTGACCCCTGAGTTCTGTGCTTTCCCTAATACTGACCCCTGAGTTCTGTGCTATCCTAATCCTGACCCCTGAACTTTGTACATTCCTTAATCCTGACCCCCGAACTCTGTGCGTTCCTTAATCCTGGCCGCTGAGCTCTGTGTGTTCCTTAATCCTGACCCCTAAATTCTGTGTGTTTCTTAATCCTGACTCCTGAACTCTGCATTTTCCTTGACCTTGACCCCTGAAGTCTTTGCATTCTGCACCCCCCACCCCAAAGCACCTTGCCCCCATGTTGAAGACATGTGGCCTGGTATGGTCCACATGGCCGCTCGCTCCTCCCCTCCCCTTTCCTGGCCTGCCAGGCGGCATGCTCGGATAAGGGTCTGGTATGGATTTTGGGGGGGCTCACCTCAAAATCCATTCCAGACCCATCCTGATCCGACTCGCGACGCGCCTTCCATTCAAATCAATAGGCTCCCATGGGGAACCATTGATTTTTAATGGAGGCAGAAAAAACGCTGCTAAAAGCAACGTGGCCAAACGTGCAATAACGCCAATGGAAAAAGCTACTAAAAGCACGTTTTTACAGCTGCTTTTTCCTGGCGTTAGAAGTGGCTCTGCAGCTCGTTTTTTCTGACGCCCCGTGTGCATGGGAACTTAGAGTTGCTGTTTAATTTGCGTATATAAATAAACAGTGCACATATCATGTTAAAGATCAACTCTAGCAAAACTTGTATTTGAGTTGGGTAGAGTGAAGGGAGGGTAAGAATTTATTTAAAAAAAAAAAAAAAAGGACATCCAGGAATATATTTGAATGCTTACATTGGTCCAGTTTGGCACAATATAAATATCAAAATCTGATATCTGGAGGCAAGTGTTGGGCAGGAGGGGCGGCTGCCCTGGGTGTGACGGTGTGTTGTAGGGATAGGGGCACCACAAGTTCCTTCTGCTACAAAGCTGACAGGAGTAGTGACAGCGGCATCATTATTCCTATCAGCCCTGCACTAGAAGTGGCGAGGAGAGAAGAAGAGAGCCAGGAGGGGTTTGGGGCTGTGCTCTCTCTCTCCCCCTTCTCCCTCCTCCCTCCTACCAGTGCATAGCTCCTGTATTAAAGTGGTTCTAAAGGCTCAAGGTTTTTTACCTTCATGCACTCTATGCATGAAGGTAAAAAACCTTCTGTGTGCAGCAGCCCCCCCTCTAATACCTAAACCCCAGCATGATGTGCACGAGAGCCTCACCTCTCCGGGGGACTCTCCAGGCTCATTAGCTCCTGCTGCTGTCAATCACAGCCAGTGAGCCAATGAGTCTAAAGAAGAGGTGGGGCAGAGCCACGGCTCTGTGTGTGAATAGACACGCAGAGCAGTGGCTCAGGAGCTAGCCTTCGCATGTTCCCCCATAGCAAGCTGTTTGCTCTGGGGGCATTTGGCAGGAGGGAGGGGCCAAGAGTGTCGGCAGGGACCCAAGAATAGGAGAGTCTGGGCTGCTTTGTGCAAAACCAACTGCACAGAGCAGGTGTGTATGACATGTTTGTTACTTTTAATTAAAAAAAATACTTGCCTTTAATATCACAACAGGATGGCAGCAGTGTTTACAGGATTACAGGAGCAAAACTGGGAGGAAGGAAGCAGGGGAGAGAGAGCACAGCCGACACAGTCAACTGTTAGAGGAGGCCAGGAGAGAGCCAGGAGGAGCTAGGGCTCCTGAATACAGGTGTGCTGTGAGATCAGGACAGTTCAGGGGTTGCTTACCCACCCCCTGACCGCTTACCCACCCCTGACCCACAACTGTCTTTTGTCATCTTACACCGTAGGTTGCGTAAAATTCAAAACATATCGTTCTTACCTTTTCAATGCAGAGAGGCCATCGTGCCCCCTTCAATGCAGAGTGACCAGCGTGCCTCCTTCAATGCATAGTGACCAGCGTGCCCCCTTCAATGCAGAGAGACCATCGTGCCCCCTTCAATGCAGAGTGACCAGTGTGCCCCCTTCAATGCAGAGTGACCAGCGTGCCCCCTTCAATGCAGAGTGACCAGTGTGCCCCCTTCAATGCAGAGTGACCATCGTGCCCCCTTCAATGCAGAGAGACCATCGTGCCCCCTTCAATGCACAGTGGCCATTGTGCCCCCTTCAAAGCAGAGTGGCCATTGTGCCCCCTTCAAAGCAGAGTGACCAGCATGCCCCCTTTAATGCAGAGTGACCAGCGTGCCCCCTTTAATGCGGAGTGACCAGCGTGCCCCCTTCAATGCAGAGAGACCAGCGTGCCCCCTTCAATGCGCAGTGACCATCGTGCCCCCTTCAATGCACAGTGACCAGCGTGCCCCCTTCAATGCAGAGTGACCAGCGTGCCCCCTTTAATGCGGAGTGACCAGCGTGCCCCCTTCAATGCAGAGAGACCAGCTTGCCCCTTCAATGCAGAGTGACCAGCGTGCCCCCTTCAATGCAGAGTGACCATCGTGCCCCCTTCAATGCAGAGTGACCATCGTGCCCCCTTCAATGCAGAGTGACCATCGTGCCCCCTTCAATTCATATTTTATCTTGTTTTAGGTTTGAATTAAAATATACAAAAATCTGAAAAATTATTATACACATTATCTACATAGCAGTTTACCCTTTCTAATAGAATTTAACTACTTTTTTTTCTGTCACTATATTTTAAAAATGTTATCTTGTTTTAGGGTGGAAATAAAATATACAAAATCTGAAAAATTAATATCCACATTATCTACAGAGCAGCTTACCCCTTCTAATAGAATTGAACTACTTTTCATTTTTCCGTCACTATATTTTATCTTGTTTGGAAATAAAACGTACAAAATCTAAAAAAAATATTATCCACATTATATACAGAGCAGCTTACCCCTTCAAATAGAATTTGACTACTTTTTGCCCATATATTTTTAATAATGTATTTTAGCTTATTTTATTTCTTGCATTAAAAGCTTTTATTTAATTTTTATATAACTTTGCCATGCTCTGTACTAGAAACATAACCTATTGTAAAGAGACCAAAGTATAGTATAACATTTGCAGTTTGTATTGTACAAGTAACACTCGTTCTACAACTGATCCTGAGAGCGAGCATAGTTTTCTTTTTTGGCTTTCAGTTGCATAGAAAATAATATTCTTTTTTCGAGACAATATTGCCAAAAGAAAGAAAGAAGATAGCTTTGTTTGTCCTGGAAAAAAACAATATATGTATTATGTTGTTGCCTTATCTAATATCTAAAGAGAATCTTTGTATTTTCCTAATATTTTTATTTTTTTATTGTGTGTGACTAAGGCAAAAATTGACAATTTTCAAAAAATGCTTTGGTGTTAACAGGAAGGGGCAAATCAAAATAAAAATGAACGCTTATGTAGCCAAACTGGGAGAATACTCACTTTCTATTTATTACATTTCCCTATTCACATGCATAACTTTAAATAGCTTCAAATATGTTTACTTGTTTTTTATTTGCTAAATAAAATCCTATTTAGCTCTCCCCTCCTATGTAATGTTAAGAAGGGGGCTAAGGAATTAAAGCGGAGTTCCGGGCACAAAAACGATATTTTTTTTTTGTGCCCGTCCGCTAGTTCAGCCTAACCTGAAAAGGAATTGGATAGTTAGATTTTTTTTTTTTAAAAACTCACCTTGTAATTGACGATCGTAAATACTCACCTATGACAGCTTCCTCCCTCGGAGCCGCGGCTCACCCCGTCACTTCCTGTCTCGCTATGATTCCTGGGAGCTGAACGTCATAGCTCCCAGGAATCAATGCGCCGCACCGGCCCCGCTCGTCATTTCCGGGCGACGCCGCATTCCCCTGCTAAACAGCTTCTGGGCATGCCCAGAAGCTGTTTAGGAATGCGGCGCCGCACCGGAAGTGACGAGAGGGGCCGGTGCAGCGCATTCTGGGACACGAAGACGCGGAAGAAGACGGAGAAGAGGACCGCGCCGGCTTCAGCTGCCCACAACCGAGATGGAAACGCTGTGGAAGAAAACTTCTAAGTAAGTATTTCTTCTAAAAGGTAAGTGCGAACCGGGACAGATCAGAGGCTAGCCATTGTGGAATGTGCTAGCCCTGACTGTCCCGGGGGTATGTTAAAAAAAAAAACGATTCTCTGCCCGGAACTCCGCTTTAAGTTTACCACAATTAACCCTGTCTGCAGTATGCTGGCAGATCTTGTTTTCAGTTTTAACCACTTAAGCCCCGGAAGATTTTACCCCCATTCCGACCAGGGTTTTTTTTGCGATTCGGCACTGCGTGACTTTAACGGACAATTGCGTGGTCGTGCGACGCTGTACCAAAACTAATTTGACGTCCTTTTTTTCCAACAAACAGAGCTTTCTTTTGGTGGTATTTGATCACCTGTGCGATTTTTTCTTTTTGCGCTATAAACAAAAAAGAGCGTCAATTTTGCAAAAATAACAATATTTTTCACATTTTTTTATATGAAATTCCCCAAAAAAAAATGTAAAAATCAACATTTTTTAACATTTTAGGCCAATTTCTTTTCTGCTACATATGTTTGGAAAAGCAAAAAGCGTATTTTGATTGGTTTGCGCAAAAGTTATTGCGTTTACTAACTAAGGGAAAGATTTCTGTCATTTTTGGTGTTTTTTTTTTAACGTGTAATGGCGGCGATCTGCAATTTTTTTTGCGGTACTGCGACATTGCGGTGGACAGATCGGACCCTTGACTGACATTTTTGACACTTTTGGGGTTACCAGTGACATTACTGCAGTAATCAGTGCTATACATATGCACTGTTACTGCAAAATGACACTGGCAGGGAAGGCTTTAACTTTATTTGGGAAGGAGGGGTTAAGTGTGTCCCTAGGGGCGTGCTTCTAACTGTGATTGGACAGGGCTACTGGTGTAGGAACAGTGATCAACGGTCCTACATAGTAGAACCGTATGATCACTATTCCTACACAGGGGAGAATGACAGGCGGCTTGTTTACATTAGCCGCCTACCTTTCTCCCTTCACGAGCGGTCACACGCACAGACTTCCCAGGGAACGAGCCGGGGCGGGCACACGCCTCCGCGGGCGAGCGCTCGCCCGCTCGCCCGCTATTGGCTCACAAGCAAGGGACAGGCGAGTGACGTACCCATACGTCACTTTGCCTGGCCGGGGCTGACCGCCGCAGTATATGTACTTGCGGCGGTCGGCAACCGGTTAAACTAGATTTGACCTTTGCCTGTCCTCAAAAATGTTTAAAGCTCTCAAGGCTTGTGTGGCACATTGTTTGTCAATGCACTTAAAAAAAAAACATTTCTCCAGTATTTCCCCTAATGGTAGGTACATTGCCATCTATTCTAAGCTGCATATAGAATTCTGCACCAAAGAAGGTAGGACTTCTTAAAAATTATTTTTAGGTATGCCGTGTGAATGAGAACACATAAAATCACTTGGGGGGGGGTCTCTCAAATTTGATCGCAAAAGTTGGAACACATTTTGGGCTGGTTTTTAAGTGATTTTAAAATGTACAATGGGCTTTATATGGCTTTTGAGGGTTACAGAAACTCCTTTCAATTATCCTGGACCTGTTCTTGTGTCAAAAAATTTGCCACAATATTTTGCTATTGAAGAAAGAAAACGCAGCAAAAATGGTATAACAAAATATGTAAAATGACAGTATACAAATAAAAATGAAATGCACAAAAAAAAATATATATATATAAATACCACAAATACAAAGAACATAAATTAAATAAAATATTTACCCCAAATACACATAAGAACCACCTTGTAAATAATAATAAAAAAGATCATTATTTTATTTTATTAAAAAAAAAATAATAATTTTATAAAAATAAAATTTTACCTAAGCAGTGAAATTTGAGAGTTTGTACTTAGACAAAATTTTACAGCAAAGTCAATTCCACCAAAATCCCTCATCCCTAATATATACAACGGTATTGCTGAATCAATAGGGGTTGAGGTATTCAAGAAAGGCCTCTTTCACACGGTCCGCATTCGCTGAGCCGGCGGATGACAGCTCCGTCTCCGCACTGTGTGCGGAGAGGGAGGTGTCAGAGCCCTGCTGTCCTCTATGGGGAATCGGATGAGAGCGGACCGCCTGTCCGCTCTCATCCGATCCCATCCGATCCAATCCCCAGGACGGATGAAAAATAGGGTTTCCATCCGTCCGGATTTCATGGACAGGATCAGATACAGATGGCAGCGGGTGTCAGCGGACATGTCACCGCTGACATCCGCTGCTCCATGGGGCTGAATGGAGCATCCGATCAGATCCGCCTAAAAAACTGACAGGCGGATCTGATCAGAACGCCCGTGTGAAAGGACCCAAACATATTCTGAAAAATGACATGGCCTGTTTAGATGTAAATAGTGTTCAGTAGAGTTCTCCTTGCGGTGTATTAGTATAGGGTACAGCACGACATAGTGTAGGGCACACTAACACAGGGTCTCGAAAGATGTTCGATGGCTATCGACATTTTGAGAGACCGTAACCTGGAAAGTTGCAGTTCAGAAAAAAAAAGTGTAAAAAAAAACATACAAAATTTTTTTTTTTTTACAAAAAAAATATGAAATAAAAAATCCAAAAACAGTTGTCGTCTCAGTTATTTTTATGTTCTTCTACTCTTCCTACTGTACTTTTACTGTACTTTGTTTGTTTTTCATTCTTTTGTTAACCTGTTTCTCTTGCAGGTACCCGTCGGCTGCCACATTGATTTTATATATTCTGACACAAACATCGTTTGCGCACAGCATATATGGATACCTCTGATGGCAGCAGCTGTGGTAGGCTGATTTCACCACTGCAGTTAAAATACCTTTAGGTATACGTGGAATATTGTCATGTATACTCGCCATTAAGAAGTGGGTTTGGATGTGTTGGGCAGTTAATGGTGTGTAATACTAAACAATATTCCTGTGGTGATTTCTGATAGGTTCTCTTTTTTTCGTTCAGCCCACAGGCTGCATGAAAATAAAAAAAACCTATATGGCAAACAAGGACCAGCAATGTACTGGTACTTTGCTGGACTTTGAGTGGTTATACCAGGATGATGCCTGCAGATTTAGGCATCATCTTGGTATTGTTTTTTTACAGCAAACGGTCAGGTTACATGTAAAAGCAATCCTAGAGGATAATTAGCTGCTAGACTGCTTTTACAAGCAGTGGAAGGGGACTCCCCCCTTCCCACCGCCTTCCGCGTTTTTTCTCGGGCTCTCCTGTCCCACCGGGTAACCAGTGAGTGCAGCCGGTGGTTCAATTATCTGACCATGGAGCTGATTGGAGACGAGAATGGCTCCAATCATCTCTATGGCCTAAGATACCGGAAGCTACAAGCAATTCATGACTTCTGTTTCGCCAGAAATAACCAGCGCCATTGGGACATTGGGAAAGCATCTTATCACACCAATCTTGGTGTGGTCAGATGCATTAAGGTCAGAGGAAAGATCTAGAGTCTAAAAGACCCCAATTTTTCTAAAAAAAGAGTACCTGTCACTACAGTTTGCTATCATAGGGGATATTTAAAACTGTGATGACAATAAAAATAATTATATTAAAAAAAAAAATGAAAGGGAAGGTGTCAAAATAACATAAAAAAACCAAAATAAATAATAATAATAATTAAAAAAATTGAAGCACCCCTGTCCCCCACAGCAGAATGTATTTTGGGGTGTAATTACACATATACCCATGGCATGCGTGAGCAATATATCATTTCAATGACAACTTTGTGAAAACAATATATATATATATATGTTTTAGTCATTTTTGAAAAACTTGGGAAAAAAAAAAAATTAAATATTCAATGGGCTCAACATGCCTCTCAGGACATTCCTTAGGATGTCTACTTCCCAAAAAGTGGTAGTTTGGGGGGGGGGGGGGGTTGTACTGCCCTGCCATTTTAGCACTTCAAGAAATGAGATAGGCAGTCAGAAAGTAAAAGCTGCATAAATTTCAGTATTTACACCATAGTTTGTAGACTCTATAACTTTTGTGCAAACCAATAAATATACGCTTATTGAAATTTTTTTTGTAATCACATGTAGCTAAATACATTTTGGCCAAAATATATGACATAAATTGAGTATATTGGATATTTTTTAAAAGACAAAGTAAAAAATGTCATTTTGTTCTCAAAATTTTCGCTCTTTTTTTATTAATATCGCAAAAAATAAAAAGCGCAGAGGTGATCAAATACAACCAAAAGAAAGCTCTGTTTGTGGGAAAAAAAGGACGTAAATTTAATTTGGGTACAGCACTGCATGACCGCGCAATCGTCAGTTAAAGCGGAGTTCCGGCCTCAAATTAGACAAAATCGATTTTGGGCCATCCGCTTGCTGAGTGTCACCTGAAAAACAAATGGATAATCACAATTTTTTTTTGTTTACTTACCTTGTTATTGAAGAAAATATATTCACCTTTCTTCCTCTTCCTCCCCCGCGCCGTCACTTCCTCCTTGCATTGATTCCTGGGAGCTGAACGTCATCGCTCCCAGGAATCAATGCACTGCACCGGCCCCGCTCGTCACTTCCAGGGCAGGCACGTCATACCCTGCTAGACAGCTTCTGGGCATGCCCAGAAGCTGTGCAGGGATGACACAGCTGCACGGAAGTGACGGCAGGGCCGGTGCAGTGCATTGTGGGACCGAAAAGGACACGGAAGAGGACATGGAAGAGGACGCGCTGGCTTCAGCTGCCCAAACCTGAGATGGCAGTGCTGGAGAAAAAATTTTCAAGGTAAGTATTTCTTCTAAAAGGTAAGTGCGACCCGGGACAGTTCAGAGGCTATCCATTGTGGAATGTACTAGCCCTGACAGTCCCAGGGGTTATTTTATTAAAAAATCATGTCCGAGGCCGAAACTCCGCTTTAAAGTCACACAGTGCCAAGTTGAAAAAAGTGGCCTGGTCATTAAGGGGCAAATCCTTCCGGGTCCAGAAGTGGTAAACAACTTGTATATAAAGTGGTATATATATATATATATATATATATATATATATACATATATACAAACCCGATTCCAAAAAAGTTGGGACACTGTACAAATTGTGAATAAAAACAGAATGCAATGATGTGGAAATATCAAATTTCAATATTTTATTCAGAATACAACATAGATGACATATCAAATGTTTAAACTGAAAAAATGTATAATTTTAAGGGAAAAATAAGTTGATTTTAAATTTTATGGCATCAACACATCTCAAAAAAGTTGAGACAAGGCCATTTTTACCACTGTGTGGCCTCCCCTCTTCTTTTTATAACAGTCTGCAAACATCTGGGGACTGAGGAGACAAGTTGCTGAAGTTTAGGAATAGGAATGTTGTCCCATTCTTGTCTAATACAGGCTTCTAGTTGCTCAACTGTCTTAGGTCTTCTTTGTTGCATCTTCCTCTTTATGATGTGCCAAATGTTTTCTATGGGTAAAAGATCTGGACTGCAGGCTGGCCATTTCAGTACCCGGATCCTTCTTCTATGCAGCCATGATGTTGTGATTGATGCAGTATGTGGTCTGGCATTGTCATGTTGGAAAATGCAAGGTCTTCCCTGAAAGAGACGACCTCTGGATGGGAGCATATGTTGTTCTAGAACTTGGATAGACCTTTCAGCATTGATGGTGCCTTTCCAGATGTGTAAGCTGCCCATGCCACACGCACTCATGCAAACCCCATACCATCAGAGATGCAGGCTTCTGAACTGAGCGCTGAGAACAACTTGGGTTGTCCTTGTCCTCTTTAGTCCGGATGACATGGCGTCCCAGTTTTCCAAAAAGAACCTCAAATTTTGATTTGTCTGACCACAGAAAAGTTTTCCACTTTGCCACAGTCCATTTTAAATGAGCCTTGGCCCAAAGAAAAGGCCTGTGCTTCTGGATCATGTGTAGATATGGCTTCTTTTTTGGCCTATAGAGCTTTAGCCGGCAACGGCGAACGGCACGGTGGACTGTGTTCACCGACAATGTTTTCTGGAAGTATTCCTGAGCCCATGTTGTGATTTCCATTACAGTAGCATTCCTGTATGGGATGCAGTGCCGTCTAAGAGCCCGAAGATCACGGGCATCCAATATGGTTTTCCGGCCTTGACCCTTACGCACAGAGATTGTTCCAGATTCTCTGAATCTTTGGATGATATTATGCACTGTAGATGATGATAACTTCAAACTCTTTCCAATTTTTCTCCGAGAAACTCCTTTCTGATATTGCTCCACTATTTATCGCCGCAGCTTTGGGGGAATTGGTGATCCTCTGCCCATCTTGACTTCTGAGGGACACTGCCACTCTGAGAGGCTCTTTTTATACCCAATCATGTTACCAATTGACCGAATAAGTTGCAAATTGGTCCTCCAGCTGTTCCTTATATGTACATTTAACTTTTCCGGCCTCTTATTGCTGCCTGTCCCAACTTTTTTGGAATGTGTAGCTCTCATGAAATCCAAAAAGAGTCAATATTTGGCATGACATTTCAAAATGTCTCACTTTCAACATTTGATATGTTATCTATATTATATTGTAAATAAAGTATAAGTTTATGAGATTTGTCAATTAGTCCATTCCTTTTTTACTCACAATTTGTACAGTGTCACAACTTTTTTGGAATTGGGTTTGTATATATATATATGGTCTATAGTCAGGTCAACGTTTTGCCAGTTCAAGGCTTCTTCAGGACCAGTGATACTAGTAGTAGAGGAGCACATAATATAAGGAAATATACAAAAATCAATAACATAACGTATACAGAACAATAGTGCTACTCAGTATGTAAAATGCTCACATCATTGTGGTGAATCAGGGGGCGCCCATCAACAATGCCTGGAGGGGGTGGGCATAGATGCAACGGAGGCTCCCACCGTGAGGCCACCAGGGACAGCCAGAGACGCGCGGAGATCTATAATGTGCATATAAATGCAAAATATAGTGCGCTTCCTGACAAAAATCCTAATCCAATGCAGTGCAAATTAAAAAAAAATATAATGATTATATCAATGGGAACACATCAAAAGCACATCGCCTGCATTTTTGGTGTGTTTTTGTAGTCACATGACCATGTTTCACAGGTGCATGCCGAGAGTCAGGAAACCAAAAAGTGCACCGAAAATGCATTAAAATAGGCATGGTAATAGTGCATTTAAAAGGTGATATGTGTTTTGGAAAAAAGTGCACCAGTGTGAAAGGGCCTTTATGGTCGGTTCACACCACATGCAGTCCAGTGAGTTTTTTTTCTGCATCAAATATGCATAAAAAGTAGATTATATGGTTTCCAGTGACATAGTGCACACCAGTGCAGTCAGCTCCAGGGCGTTCCAGATCAAGAAAGAAAAAGGAGAACATGCTGCATTTTTCCTGCAGTGGATTGTACTGGGACATGGTAAAACGCATCAAAAATGCACTGGAATGCACCGGAACGCATCCAAAATGCACCAGACCCCAGTACAGTGAGAAAAAATAAAACAGGAGAAAAGAAGAAAAACTAATCTGGAATGCATCCAGAAATACATCATAAACGCACCGGAAAGCATCAAAAATGCACCGGAACGTGTCAAAAAGGTATTAACCACTTCACTACCCAAATAAAATTGATGTCCTTTTTTTCCCACAAATAGAGCTTTCTTTTGGTGGTATTTGATCACCTCTGCGTTTTTTAGATTTTGCGCTATAAACAAAAAAAGAGCAACAATTTTGAAAAAAAAAACACAATATTTTTTACTTTCTGCTATAAAACATTCCCAATAAAAAAATGTAAAAAATCAACTTTTTTTTTTTATCAGTTTAGGCCAATTTGTATTCTGCTACATATTTTTGGTAAAAAAAAAAAAAAACCCAAAAAGCGTATTTTAATTGGTTTGCGCAATAGTTATAGTGTTTACAAACTACGGGATAGATTTATGGACTTTTTTAAATTTATTTATTTTTTATTAGTAATGACGGTGATTAACGACATTGCGGCGGACAGATCAGACCCCTAACTTGCATTTTTGAAATTTCTTGGGGACCAGTGACATTACTACAGTAATCAGTGCTAAATATTATGCACTGTTACTGTATAAATGACACTGGCAGGGAAGGGGTTAACACTGGGGGTGATCAAAGGGTTAAATGCGTTCCCTTTTGTGCTTACTGACTGTGTGGGGGATGGGTTGGACAGAGGCAGAGAGAGATTGGTGGTTCAGCTTAGCTGAATTGCACGATCTTTCCCTGCCTCTCTGACAGAAGAGCTGCTTGCTTTGTTTACATAGGCAGGCTTCTGTCATTACTGTATATCCGAAGATCGCAGGAGGCCGGCGGCGATCGAGCCCGCTCCTCCCGCGGTCTGCCTCCTGCTGTGTCTAATCACAGTGGGAGTGTGGCACGCGCCGGCGAAACCGCATGCACATAATCACGTAGATCTACGTGATTATGCGCAGCCGAGCCGCCCTGTAAATCTGCGTGGGGTGGTCGGGGTGGTCGGCAAGTGGTTAAAAATGCGCATGCAGAAATGAATCTGGAATGTGTTTTTGTGATGTGAACCATATACTCTCTAATTCAGTCATGTGGATGGATCTCTCGGTTTGCCTGGGAGAGCCACACTGCTGCAGTATATACGCAGTACGTGGTCGGCAACCGGTTAAACCGTTAAATCAGTAGGCTGAGAAGAATCCTTATCCTGGTGTGTTAGCTTTGTGAAAGGAGTCTGATGTCTCATGTGTCGGGATGTATGATGCCCGTGCATGCCCAGGAGTGACATCATCATGCATGGGCCAATCAAGAAGGCCGAAGACCGGCAGCACCTGGAAGAAGCCGGGGAGACGACGCTTGCACCAGTGAGGTACCCACATGTACTGGACTATTATCCATACCTGGAATGAATAATAAATAAATGAATAATAACTGTCAGAGCTTTTTGTTCTCTCAAATGAACTGTCAAGCCATTCAATGGCAGGTGTCATAACTGATCACATGTGCAGCACCATGCATGCTGCAGACCAAGCAAGGGGTCTCCAAACCATGGCCATGGGCCACATCGGGGATGCTTCAAGATTTTATTGGGCCTGCAGCTAGAGTCCGTAGTGTATCCTCAATGTGCAGTGATCAGTGATGATTCGGATCAACAGAAGCTGCTTGTGGTCTCTGCTTCTACATCTGATCTGATGTAAGGGGGTATTGTGGCAAGGACTCTGGTGTAAAGGGGCTCTCATTTAAAGGGGCTCTGATGGGGACACTGATGTAATTGGGATCTCTGATGTAAGGGGAACTCTGATGGGGACCTTGATGTAAGGAGGAACTCTGATGGGGACCCTGCTGTAAAGAGGGACTATGATCGGGACCCTGATATAAGGGGGAACTCTGATGGGGACCCTAATGTAAGGGGGATCTCTGATATAAGGGGAACTCTGATGGGGAACCTGATGTAAAGGGGGACTTTGATGGGGACCCTGATGTAAGGGGGAACTCTGATGCAAGGGGAACTCTGATGGGGACCCTGATGTAAGAAGGAACTCTGATGGGAACTCGTGTAAGGGGGGACTCTGGTGTAAGAGGGACTCTGATGGAGACTCTGATGTAAGGGGG
>NC_138769.1:36097383-36109883 GCF_965119305.1 Pelophylax lessonae
GAAGGGGAGAGGAGGGGAGGGGAGAGCAGGGGAAGGGAGAGGAGATGACCGTCTTTTGTAAAAGGGACACCTACACTGATAATCAGGGCACTTCTTCTGTTCCCATGTGGATAAGCCCCACTCCACTCCTCACTGCTTTTGTTTTAGGCCCTGTTCACACTAGGCGTAGCGGGAAGACGCGTTCCCATCCACTCTCGTTTTGTGTGCATTTTTTCGTGTGGGAGCTTCTATGCGTGAGAATGTGCCAAAGAAGCCCCGCCCCTTTTTGGTCGGTGAGCTTTACATGTTCTTTGCTGTGCATTTTGGCACATTTGAACGTGTGTTTTGTTGCGGGACATACTGCACGTCTGCTAGCTGCCTTTCATTCATTTTTAATGGCACCCCATATATACCATTATTATTATATATCCCTATCATTACAAAATGTATGTCGCGCTTTAATTAATTTTTAATGACACAGTGAGGGGCAAAAAGTATTTGATCCCCAGCTGATTTTGTAGGTTTGCCCACTGACAAAGAAATGATCAGTCTATAGTTTTATTGGTAGGTTTATTTTACCAGTGAGAGACAGAATAATAACAAAAATATCAAGAAAAACGCATTTCAAAAAGGGTATAAATTGATTTGCATTTTAATGAGTGAAAAAAGTTAGTATTCCCCTATCAATCAGCGAGATTTCTGCCTCCCAGGTGTCGTCTATACAGGTAATGAGCTGAGATTAGGAGCACTCTCTTAAAGGGAGCGCTCCTAATCTCAGCTTGTTACCTGTATAAAAGACACCTGTCCACAGAAGCAATCAATCAGATTCCAATCTCTCCACCATGGCCAAGACCAAAGAGATGTCCAAGTGTGTAGACCTACGCAAGGCTGGAATGGGCTACAAGACAATCCTCAAGCAGCTTGGTGAGAGGGTGACAACAGTTGGTGCAATTATTCACAAATGGAAGAAACACAAAATAACTGTCAGTCTCCCTTGGTCTGGGGCCCCATGCAGGATCTCACTTCGTGGAGTTTCAATGATCATGAGAATGGTGAGGAATCAGCCCAGAGCTACATGGGAGAATCTTGTCAATGATCTCAAGGCAGCTGGGACCATAGTCACCAAGAAAACAATTGGTAACACACTGCGCCATGAAGGAATTAAATCCTGCAGCGCCCGCAAGGTCCCCCTGCTGTAGAAAGCACATGTACAGGCCCCTCTGAAGTTTGTTAATGAACATCTGAATGATTCAGAGGAGAACTGGGTGAAAGTGTTGTGGTCAGATGAGACCAAATCAAGCTCTTTGGCATCAACTCAATGATCTCAAGGTAGTTGGGAGCATAGCCACCAAGAAAACATTTGGTAACACACTACGCTGTAAAGGAATGAAATCCTGCAGTGCCCGCAAGTTCCCCCTGCTGAAGAAAACACATGTACAGGCCATCTGAAGTTTGCAAATAAACATCTGAATGATTCAGAGGAGAACTGGGTGAAAATATTGTAGTCAGATGAGACCAAAATCGAGCTCTTTGACATCAGCTCCATGATCTCAAGGCAGCTGGGACCATAATCACCAAGAAAACAATTGGTAATATACTACACCATGAAGGACTGAAATCCTGCAGCACCCGCAAGGTCCCCCTGCTCAGGAAAGCACATGTACAGGCCTGTCTGAAGTTTGCTAACAAACATCTGAATGATTCAGAGGAGAACTGGGTAAAACTGTTGTGGTCAGATGAGACCAAATGGAGCTCTTTGGCATCAACTCAATGATCTCAAGGTAGTTGGGAGCATAGCCACCAAGAAAACATTTGGTAACACACTACGCTGTGAAGGAATGAAATCCTGCAGTGCCCGCAAGTTCCCCCTGCTGAAGAAAACACATGTACAGGCCATCTGAAGTTTGTTAATGAACATCTGAATGATTCAGAGGAGAACTGAGTAGATTGTTGTGGTCAGATGAGACCAAATGGAGCGCTTTGGCATCAACTCCATGATCTCAAGGCAGCTGGGACCATAGCCACCAAGAAAACAATTGGTAACACACTGCGCCATGAAGGACTGAAATCCTGCAGTGCCCACAAGGTCCCCCTGCTCAGGAAAGCACATGTACAGGCCTGTCTGAAGTTTGCTAATGAACATCTGAATGATTCAGAGGAGAACTGGGTGAAAGTGTTATGGGCAGTTAAGACCAAAATCGAGCTCGTGTTTGGAGGAGGAGGAATGCTGCCCATGACCCCAAGAACACCATCCCCACCGTCAAACATGGAGGTGGAAACATTATACTTTCGGGTTGTTTTTCTGCTAAGGGGACAGGCAGAGATGTATAGTAACTAAGTAGAACTACTTCACTACTGTACTTAAGTACGGAAAGGCGGTATCTGTACTTTCCTAGAGTAGAATTTTTTTCTCCTACTTCCACTTTTACTTCACTACATTTTTTCAATGATTGCAATACTTCTACAACGATATATATTTTTTTTGTTGTGCTGCATAGTTACTCGTTACAATTATAAAAATTACCACTGCCAGAACAGTAGATGGCAGGTTTCATGAAGCTCAAAACATGTGTATTATCAGCGCATACGAAAATAAATGCTACTGTATGTATAAATAAAAGCTGCATTGAAATAATAAAAAAACAATAAGATGTTCAAACTTTTGACTTCTTTCTTTAATAACTACATAACACAGTACTTGTACTTTTACTTTCAGTACTTGAGTAGCAAAATTAAAAAAAAAAAACTACTTGCAATACTTAAGTACAAAAAAATGTTGAATACTTTAGTACTTCTACTCAAGTCACTTTTTGATAGAGCACTTCCACTTCTACTCAAGTCACTTTTTGATCGAGCACTTGTACTTTTACTCAAGTATGGGTTTCCAGTACTTTATACAACTCTGGGGACGGGACAACTTCACCGCATCAAGGAGACGATGGACGGGGCCATGTACCATCAAATCTTGGGTGAGAACCTCCTTCCCTCAGCCAGGGCATTGAAAATGGGCCATGGATGGTTATTCCCAGGGCTTTTTTTCAGCAGGAACGTGGGGGAACGCAGTTCCGGCACCTCCAGGTCTGACTCTATGTAATGGCAAGAGGTGCTGGGGTGTGCTTCAGGGTCTACTGATACTGTTGCTGAGGAGCTCTGTTGTTGGTGGGGGACCGTTTGTTGCTGGGGGGGTCAGTTGTTGCTGGGAGATATCAACTGTTGACGGAGGAGTCTATTGTTGCCGGCTGCTGGAGAGTCAATTGATGCTGGCTGTGGGGAGGTCTGTTGTTGCTGGGTGGTACATTGTTGTTAGGGGGATCTATTGTTGCTGGGGTGCAGGGGATCTATTTTACTTCTTTTCTTTTTATCATTACCAAATTCCAAACAAATGACTTAGCACCACAAAATTATACTTGGTTCTGTATTGTCTAAAAAGGTAGTACAGGGAGGTGTGTAGGTGGAACCAAGGAGGTGGGTAGGGGGCGGAGAAAAGGGGTGACTCGGTAAGGGGGGAGTTCCTGTACCTATTCCCTGAGAAAAAAAGCCCTGGTTATTCCAGCATCAAAATGACCCAAAACACACGGCCAAGGCATCAAACAAGTGGCTCAAGAAGAAACACATTAAGGTTCTGGCGTGGCCTAGCCAGTCTCCAGACCTTAATCCCATAGAAAATATGTGGAGGGAGCTGAAGGTTCAAGTTACCAAACGTCAGCCTTCAAACCTTAATGACTTGGAGAGGATCTGCAAAGAGGAGTGGGGACAAAATCCCTCCTGAGATGTATGGAAACCTGGTGGCCAACTACAAGAAACCTCTGACCTCTGTGATTGCCAACAAGGGTTTCTCCACCAACTACTAAGGGTTCAAATATTTACTTCACTCATTAAAATGCAAATCGATTCATAACTTTTTTGAAATGCGTTTTTTTTTTGGATATTTTTGTTGCTATTCTGTCTCTCGCTGGTAAAATAAACCGACCAATAAAATTATAGACTGATCATTTCTTTGTCAGTGGGAAAACTTACAAAATCAGCAGGGGATCACATACTTTTTCTCCTCACTGTATCATTAACCACTTGCCGACCGCCGCACGACTATCTACGTCGGCGGTCAGCCCCTCACAGGCAAACTAACGTAGGGCTACGTTGCTTGCTTGTGAGGCTCTGGGGAGCGAGCGCGCGCCCCCGGAGGCGCGCTCCCGCTCCCGCGTGGTCACGGACCCCCCCGCGCGTGTGACCAGCGGACCCGATGTCCGCCGGCCACTCGGCGATCGGCGGGGGAGAGGGAGAATGTCAGGCAGCTTGTGTAAACAAACTGCCTGTCATTCTCCTCGCTGCAAAGACACTGATAAAACGGATCTAGTATGTAGATCCGTTGATCAGTGTCCTTACAGCTAGAGCCACAGCCAATCACAGTAGAAACCACGCCCCTAGGGACACACACAGCCCCTCCCTTCCAAATAAAGTTAACCCCTTCACTACCAGTGTATTTTTACAGTAACAGTGCATATATATAGCACTGATTACTGTAGAAATGTCACTGGTAACCCCAAAAGTGTCAAAAATGTCAGTCAAGGGTCCGATCTGTCCGCCGCAATGTCGCAGTACCGCAAAAAAAATCGCAGATCGCCGCCATTACGCGTTAAAAAAAAAAAACAACAAAAATGACAAAAATCTTTCCCTTTGTTAGTAAACGCGATAACTTTTGCGCAAACCAATCAAAATACGCTTTTTGCGATTTTTTTTACCAAACATAGGTAGCATAAAACAAATTGGCCGAAAATTTTTAAAAATTTTGATTTTTACATTTTTTTTTGGGGGAATTTCATATAAAAAAATGTGAAAAATATTGCTATTTTTGCAAAATTGACGCTCTTCTTTTGTTTATAGCGCATGATCAAAAAATCGCACAGGTGATCAAATACCACCAAAAGAAAGCTCTGTTTGTGGGAAAAAAAGGACGCCAAATTCGTTTAGGTACAGCGTCGCACAACCGCGCAATTGTGCGTTAAGTTCACGCAGTGCCGAATCGCAAAATACCCCCTGGTCGGAATGGGGGTAAAATCTTCCGGGGCTTAAGTGGTTAAAAATTAATTCAAGAGCGATTTTTGGTCGTTTTTTTTGCTGGTTTCTCTGCATGTTCCTGGAGAGCACAGATGTGAATTGGCTTTTTATTTGTTATGGGAGAATAGGGAGGTTGGGTGAATAATAAATCATGTTTGTTGGGTAAACAATACTTTTATTTTTTTATAAATCAGACCAAAGAGGGTGACAACACAGAGGAAGAAAGAGAGGTTTGGGGACACTTGTGAGAGGAATGAGTGAATGTGATTTTATTCCACATGAAAGGAAAGCTGGGAGTTCAACATTTTATATTTTTCACCAATCATGGACAGGTTCTCTTTACACCGCTGAGCTCCCTCTCTGCACCTGCCCATCCCTCACCCACAGGTTGCACAATAGCAGCCCCATTCTACCACCTGCCTCCCCTAGCGCGCATGCGCCTCAACCGTTTCCTAGTGACCTCACCTACCCGCACAACAATCATCCTCGCCCTGGCCCCGCCCACCACCTCCTCCTCCTCTCCTCCCTCGGACACCTGCAGCCTCTGACTTGACAAGCCCAGGAGGAGGGGGCGTGGCTTGGTTTTGTCCCTCTTTGTCCGCGTTTCAATAAAGCACGTTGAGCGCAAAGGAAAAAAAAAAAAAAAAAAAGAAGAAACATTAGCGTGAGGGGGGCCGGCGCGGGGGAGGGGGAGGGATCATCGGCCGGGCGATTTTGGTTAAAATATTCAAAATGGCGGACGGAGGAGCAGCGAGTCAAGATGAGAGTTCAGCGGCAGCGCAGGCAGCAGCAGCAGGTAATCATTACCGCGTTTTACATATTCATATTCATCCGCACACCGGCGGCTTAGCATAATTTATTAGTAGTCCGGATTATTCTAATGACGGCGGCCGTGCGGGCGGGCGGGAGCAGAGGAGGGGGGAAGGTACCGGGACCAGTGCGGGGCGCCGACATACACCGAACCCGCTCTACTCCTTCACCGGAGGGGGGGCCGGGCAACGGGGGCCCCTGTGTGTGGGGGAGGGGTGGGGGCCACACCGGGAGACCGAACAATGAGAGGGGGAGGGGAGAGAGAGAGGGGACCCGGATAATAACACAGATAACACCCCCCCTCACCTATCTATTATATACCAATACCCCATTATTATTATATACACCCCCCCCCCACCTATTATATATCAATACCCCATTATTATTATATACACCCCCCTCACCTATTATATCATACATATACCCTATTATAATATACACCCCCCACCTATTATATACCAATACCCCACTATTATATACACCCCCCCTCACCTATCATACATATACCCCATTATTATATATATATATATATATATATATATATATATATATACACCCCCCTCACCTATTATATACATATACCCCACTATTATATACACCCCCCCCCTCACCTATTATTATATACCAATACCCCATTATTATATATATATATATACCCCCCCTCACCTATTATATCATACATATACCTCATTATTATTATTATATACCCCCCTCAACTATTATACATCTACCCTATTATATATATATATATATATATCCCCCTACCTATTCTATACCAATGCCCCATTATTATTATTATATACCCCCCTCACCTATTATATCATACATATACCCCATTATTATATACACCCCCCCCTCACCTATCTATTATATACCAATACCCCACTATTATATATATATATATATATATATATATATATATATACCCCCCCTCACCTATTATATCATTCATATACCCCATTATTATTATTATATACCCCCTCACCTACTATACCAATACCCCATTATTATATACACCCCCCCTCACCTATTATTATATCCTACATATACCCTATTATTATTATTATACCCCCCTCACCTATTATATCATACATATACCCCATTATTATTATATACCCCCTCAACTATTATACATATACCCTAATATATATATATATATATATATACCCCCCCCACCTATTATATACCAATGCCCCATTATTATTATTATATACCCCCCTCACCTATTATATGATACATATACCCCATTATTATATATACATCCCCCTTACCTATTCTATACCAATACCCCATTATTATTATATACTCCCCCCACCTATTATAGCATACATATTCCCCATTATTATATATACCCCCCCATTTATTATAAACCGATACCCCATTATCATATATACCCCCTCACCTATCATATCATACATATACCCCATTATTATCATATATGCCCCCCCCACCTATTATATGCCAATAACCCATTATTATATATACCGCTCTCGCATATCATACACATCCTCACTATTATCATATATTACCCCCCCTCACCTGTTATATACCAATACACCATTATTATTACCTATCATATCATACATATACCCCATTATTTTATATACCCCCCCTCACCTGTTATACATATACCCCCCCTCACCCGATATATTATACATATACCCCATTATTATATGTACTCCCCCCCCCCCCCCTCTCACCTATTATACCAATAACACATTATTATCTCATATAACCCCCCCTCACCTATTAATACCAATACCCATTATTATCATATACATATATCCCCCTCCGCTCACCTATTCTACCAATACCCCATTATTATCCTAAATACCCCCCTATTATATCCTACACATCCCCCATTTTATATACTCACTATTATCTCATACCAATACCCCATTATTATATATACCCCCCTCACCTATAACACACACACACACACAGATTAAATAAAATAATAGGTGTGTGTACATATATATTTCCATAACCCTGACCTGTTATTCATCACTATCATATTACTACTGTTACATCACACTATATTATTCCCCCCTTTATACATATATTACTGTCATTACCTCATACCCCCTCATCTATTATTACTGATGGCACACCACCTCATATGTTACCTAGATTATATACCTCATTACTGTCCTATATACCCCCTTCACTTACCTCTCAACCTAAATTATACCCCATTAATATCATATATAACCCCCCCCCCCCCACATCTCCCTATTATCACATACCCCCCCCCCCAATATTAACGTAAGCCCTTTAACCTATTATTAATGTTATTACCGTATGATACCCCCCCATGTGGTGTTATTTTTGGCATATACCGATTTTTATTATTGTTATTCTTATCCCTATAACTGTCCTGTACTCCCCTATGTCAGATCATCTCTTATTACAAATGTCCCCATTATTACCTTATTATACTGTCCTATTATATAACCCTTTAACCACCATATATTCACCTATTATTATATATCACTATTATTACCATATATTCACCCATTACTATTATATTTCACTATTATTACCATATATTCACTTTTTACTGTTGTATAATATTACCATATATTTAACTAATATTACCATATATTTATCTAGTATTACCATATTCATATATTATTACCATATATTCACCTGTTACCATATATTCACCTGTTAATAATCTTACCATATCACCCATGACTATTCTATGTCACTATTATTATTATTATATATCACTATCATTACCATATATTCACTTGTTACTGTTGTATAATACTGATATTACCATACATTCACTTTTTACTATTGTATTTCACTATTATTACCATATATTCCCCCATTACTGTTATTACTATTAGTGCTATATATCCCCTCAACATTTATAAGTTTCCCCATTATTACTATATACCCCTATATACTATATACCTGTTATTAGAGTGTTAACCAGTGACGGCCTGTTGTAATCTGTTCCTGTCCTGTACAAATCTCTATTATTCTTCACATCACCCTGTGCCCTAATTACCTGTTAAGTTAGAAGTTCTATTATTATTCATCGCTGAGTAAAAATATACCAGTTATACCCCCCATACCCCCTCCCTCACCTGTTATGACTAAGTCAGTGATGGCCTATGGTCCATATCTGTCCTATATCCATATCACTAATTATTATCATTAATGTGCCCTGATCACCCCTTATATTATCATCTCCATTATTCTTCTGCACTCATCACTTATTATATTTATCCTTATTATTACTACATTATATTATATAACCCCTCATCTGTTCTGAGTGTATTCACCAGTGAAGGCCTATTGTAATCCACTCCTGTCCTGTACACAGATCACCCATTATTATTATTCCTCCCTGTGCCCTGATCACCCATTATATTTATCATTTATATTCTTCTGCACTTGTCGCTTATTATAAATATCCCCATTATTACTACAAACCCCCTCACCTGTTATATGATTATTAAGCAGTGGTGGCCTATTGTAATCCTTCCCTGTCCTGTACACGGATCACCCATTATTATTATTATTATTATTATTGGCACCCTGTGTCCTGATCACCCATTACATTATCATTTCCCATCACTTCTAAATATCACTATTATCACCCTCACCTGTTATATCATTAGTTAAAGGTGACCCATTCTAATCCATGTCACCATGTTTGTCCTGTACCCATCTCACTTGTTCTTCATACTGACCCATTATATTATCATTTCTATTATAAGTCTCTGCACACCCTTTAATATCCACCTTATTACCCTGTTCTGTACCTGTTATTTGTTTACATATTACTATGGACTGCCCTCTTATTATCCATATCACTGGATCTGTGGGTCTGTCCCTTACTATTATTAATCCCATTATTACCATTTACACCCTCCCCTGTCATTTATAAATATTACCTTGTGCTGTCCCATTATTACTCCTATCGCCGGATCTGTCCTGTACTCCTCTTCTTCCTCTTAGTAGTATTATTCCTGACACCCCATACCTTTTATTATTAATACTCCCCTCTACTCTTCATATTAGTATGTTCCAACCCCTTATTATTATTATCCCCATTATCACCCTATACCCCCCAATTATTAATAATCTGTGCTGACCCATTATTATTATGTTACCCTTCTGCCCAGCTCACCCATTACTACCCCCCCCCCATTATTAATAATCTGTGCTGACCCATTATTACTCTTATCGCCAGATCCATCTGTCCTTTACTCCTCTTCTTCCTCTTAGTAGTATTATTCCTGTCACCCTGTACCTTTATTATGAATACTCCCCTTCATATTGGTATGTTCCAACCCCTTATTATTATTATTATCCCCATTATCACCCTATACCCCCACCCATTAATTAATAATCTGTGCTGACCCATTATTATTATGTTACCCTTCTGCCCAGCTCACCCATTACTACCCCCCCCCCCATTATTAATAATCTGTGTTGACCCATTATTACTCTTATCGCCAGATCCATCTGTCCTTTACTCCTCTTCTTCCTCTTAGTAGTATTATTGCTGTCACCCTGTACCTTTTATTATTAATACTCCCCTCTCCCTTCATATTAGTACGTTCCAACCCCTATTATTATCCCCACTATCACCCTATAACCCCCCCCCCCATTATTAATAATCTGTGCTGACCCATTATTATTATGTTACCCTTCTGCCCAGCTCACCCATTACCCCCCCCCCCCATTATTAATAATCTGTGCTGACCCATTATTATTATGTTACCCTTCTGCCCAGCTCACCCATTACCCCCCCCCCCCATTATTAATAATCTGTGCTGACCCATTATTATTATGTTACCCTTCTGCCCAGCTTACCCATTGCACCCCCCCTTCATTATTAATACTTTTTTTTTTTTTTTTAATTCTCTTTATTAAGTTATATAATAAGTAGATAATTACAAAACATGGCATATTGGGCATATCCAGGCCAGAAAAGTACATAGTAACACAATAAAAAAAAACATATTCATGAGTGCTGACTCATTCATTGTCACCACATTCCCAGCTCACCCCTTATTTACCCCCTCACCTGTCCATATTATCATTATTAATCAGTGATGACTCCTTATTGGTCACCTTGTGCTCAGCCCACCCATTATTGGTCATGCCACCCTGTACCCTCTCCACTGTTTATATCGTTAATAACCTGGGAAGACCCATTATTTAGGTCACCCTGTGCCCAGCTCTCCCATTAATATGAATGAATGGCCACCCCTTATTATAATTCCCATTATTACCCTACAGCCCTCTTACCTGTTACAGTGCTGATCCATTATTACCCACATCACTATAAATATTCTATTTACCCCCTCCAGCAACCTAATATTTCATTTCTATTAGTAATCTAGTTTGATCTATTTTTAAAAATAAAATCTCTAATATTAATCTATACACCTCTCTATATCACCTATCTATACTTATACATGCCACTTACTCCACAATACTCAACAGATGTGGATTCCTGTGTGCAATTATCCATTATCTGCATAAGGATTTATGAACATTTTTTTTTGGACTATAATTTCATTATTGGTTCTTTCCATTCGCTACATTCTATCTAGCGCAACTTTTTTTTACATTTAACCTATCTACATCGCCATCTCCATCCTCTATTCACTGGCCTAATATTTAGTAATCTGTGCCAATTGATTTAAGATCACCAGTATTCTGTGTACCCCCCCCCCCCTATTGTTTATAATCCCTGCTTGGATATTTCTGTTATATCTTTATATAGTTTTATATGGTCCATGCTGGATCTTAATAATTGCCCCCTACTGACCCAATATTATTACATTGTTTTATGCTGTCATTACTTGCCTCACTTTATAAGACACCTCCCCCTGACCCATTATTATTGCTATATATATATATATATATATATATATATATATATATATATATATATATATAATCGTTTTTTTTTTTTTTTAAAGTCTATTAATCATTTAATAAATATAATAAAAACGGCTTGGGGGGAGGGTATCATATATAGTCAGTCTGGTTAAAAAAAAAAAAAAAAAAAGTTATTCTGAATAACTAGGGACCAGAACAGTGGCAATAATGGGACAGATAACGGGTCTGAGGGTGTCAGATCAGCAGGTTAATAGTGATAACAAGTCAAATCTGTAGACTGATTTTAAAAAAATATATGTATAATATATAATTTTTTTTTTTTTCCCATTCCCTTCTTTTGAGTGCAAGTTTTTATGCTCTCATTATAATTAACATCTAGTTAGTTTAAAACCCGAAAAGCGTCACCTACCTGAGCTGCACTTTATCGTCCTATCACTGAAGTGGTGGCGCTGGATCCCACATGTTTGCGTCAATGTATTATTATTATTATTATGAAATCCATTGCTGTTTGTTATCACTTTATTGCCTTGACACCCCGTTCCCCATATTGATTTATTATGTGTAGTTGCTGCGTCATCCAACCCAAACCAGTGTTGCTAATGTATCTTGTTATTATTAATGTCATTACCATTACCCTCAATTTATGTTATTCTCAGGTGTTCTATTGGCCATGGATCTCGTAATCAAAAAAATGTTTGTTTTTTCTATTTGTCATTTGTTCCAGCGACATTAACTGTTCCTTGAAAGCATTGATACCATTTTTACCCGTAGACCCCATTTTA
>NC_138769.1:36117383-36167383 GCF_965119305.1 Pelophylax lessonae
ATCGTCTGATTTATGCCTTCCCTCCTCTCAGGCGTCTGCCAAGACTTCTACTCAAGATTGAGGCAGAAGAGATTCCAGTCACCTTAGTGGCCCCAGACTGGGTTTGGTACGCTGATCTGGTTCGGCTGGTCACCGACGTTCCGTGGAAGCTTCATCTCTGGGAGGATTTACTGTCCCAAGGACCGATCTTCCATCCTGCTTTGCAGTTGCTTGCTTTGACGGCTTGGCTGTTGAACGCCAGGTGCTGATGGATAGAGTTGGTGATTCCAACGCTGTTAAAAGTTAGGAAATCTGCTTCTAGGAAGATCTACCATTGTATGTGGAAGTTGTACATTGCATGGTGTGAGTCTCTTGGGGTTCATCCTTGCTCTTTCTTGGTGGCTTGGATCTTGTCCTTCCTTCAACAAGGGGTTGAGCAGAAACTGGCCTTGAGTACTGTCAAGGGTCAGGTGTCGGCCTTAGCGAACATCTTTCAACAGCTCTTGGCCGCATACTCCCTGGTGCGTACCTCTCTTCAGGGAGTTTGGCATTTGGCCCCTCTAGTGCGGTCTCCGTTTCTGCCTTGGGGCCTCAAATTGGTGCTCTCAGTCCTCCAGAAGCCTCCTTTTGAGAATCTTTGGGAGATTCTTCTGCTTACGCTGTCCCAGAAGGTGGCCTTCCTGTTGGCTATCGCCTCTGCACGCAGGATGTCAGAATTTGTTGCGTTATGCTGTTGTTCACCTTACTTGGTGGTTCAGAGATAAGGTGGTTCTTCGTCTCTATCCATCGTTCCTTCCAAAGGTTGTGTCTCTGTTTTTCATTTAATTGAAGACACTGTGTTGTCTTCCCTGTATCCCAGGCCAAAACATCCGAAGAAAATTTCCTTGCATGCCCTGGATGTGGTCCGGGCCATTTGGGGTGTACCTGGCAGCTACGGAGTCTTCTAGGAAGTCATACTCCCCGTTTGTGCTCACGGATGGGCCCCCGGAAAGGGTTGTCCGCTTCCTCTGCAACCATTTCCAGATGGATCAAACAGAGGGTGATTCAGGCTTATTCCATTAGGGGTCAGGTTTCTCCTTTCCTTATCAAGGTGCACTCCACTAGGCCGCTCAGTGCCTCCTGGGCCTTCGGTCATCAGGCGTCAGTGACGCAGGTTTGCAAGGTGGCTACCTGGTCATCTGAGCACACTTTCACAAAGCTCTATAAAGTGGATGTGTTGGTATTTGTGGATGCTTTCCTTGGCTGCAAAGTGTTGCAGGCTGCTGTTTAGAGGACCTGATCCTCTTTCAGGGGGTGTATTGTTGTTTTCAGGTGAGCTTCAGTTGTTTTGGTTGAGTTCCTGTTTACCTGGTTGGCTATAGTTTGGCTTGAGAATTTTTTGCTGTTCCCACCCCTCGTGTTTTTACACTGCTTTGGGATGTCCCAATGGTTAAGAAGATGTGGAGTTGTGTCCATCAATGAACGAAAGAGAAAATGGGATTTTTGACTTTACCGTAAAATCCATTTCTCTGATCATTGACGGACACAGCACCCACCCCTCTGTGGAGTTGAAATTCTTCTGACACTGCTTGTAACAAAACGGAGTACCTATATCGGAGAGTGGGAGTATACCCCCTGGCACTGCCCATGGGCATAGATAGACTTTTTTTTCTGCCTAGTGTCCTACTCCTGTAGGGGGCAGTATAACCCAATGGTTAAGGAGCTGTGTCCGTCAATGAACATCAGAGAAATGGATTTTATGGTAGGTCAAAAATCCAATTTTACTGCACGTCGCAAGCATGAAGCCACTTTCTCAGTACAAATGTTAGACTGGCCAGAATAGAATATTGTGGCCAACAATAAAATGATCCTATTAAAGCCAGTTAGCATGGATGCTAATCACAGTCCCCTTTTATGTAGATGGCCACTTAGAGGAGAGTTCACAAAACTGTTTATATAGAATTGAGGAAATCTGACTGCTTTCAGGTAATTAAAATAACTCCCAATATGGTAGTCCCTAAAAATGCGCTCCCTTTTAAGTAATGTTTGCAAACAATTAAAGGAGCGGTTAATTCTATTCCCACATTCCGGAGTTCAGAGATGACCTGAGAAAGAAGCCACACTGTGAATGACTGATTGCCCAGGCAGGCGTGTCACACTATATTGTTGTGGCCTATAGATGTGTATGTATGATGAGCACCTGTTCAATTCATGTGTCTTTTAGACATTGACCCCCTTCCATCAAAGGAAACCTGTCATTTTCATGGTAACCACAAACCTGCTGCTAATGTCCTTGTAAGCATGGGTTTTATGTCTTTTTCTTCATGCATGCTGTCAGTACGTTATTCTGCGAAGGAGGTGTTTTATGTGCAGCTTCATGCATCAATGTATATAGAATGCACATACAGAATATTAACATGCTGTAGTATTCCTATGGAAGATGCATTTGTTGGTAGCCGCACTAAAAAAAAAAAAATGCAGCAAGCAGGATTCTATTAAAAGGATGCCTGGCTCAGTTTGGCTGTTTTCATGTTGATTAAGACTTTCTGTGGCACTGACCACAGAAATGCATCAAGGTGTATTGTGTGAAATGCATTGGTACAATCAGAGTACCTATTCCAGATTAACAAGCTAAAAAGCAGCCAGCCCACTTGGCAGATGACCTCCATATTTCTTTTCACGTGGGTTTCATTAAAGCGGAGTTCCGGGCACAAAATCGATATTTTTTTTTTTGTGCCCGTCCGCTTGTTCCCCTTCACCTGAAAAGGAATTGGATAGTTAGTTTTTTTTTTTTTTTTAAAAAAACTCACCTTGTAATTGAAGATCGAATATACTCACCTAGTCTTCACTTCCTCCCTCAGCGCCGCAGCTCCGCTGTCACTTCCTGGCTTGCACTGATTCCTGGGAGCTGAACGTCATCGCTCCCAGGAATCAATGCGACGGCACCGGCCCCGCTCGTCACTTCCGGGCGACGCCGCATTCCTCTGCTAAACAGCTTCTGGGCATGCCCAGAAGCTGTGGAGGAATGCGGCGCCGCACCGGAAGTGACGAGAGGGGCCGGTGCAGGCGCATTCTGGGAGAAGAAGACTCCGAAGAGGACCGCGCCGGCTTCAGCTGCCCACAAGAGAGATGGAAACGCTGTGGAAGAAATTTTATAAGTAAGTATTTCTTCTAAAAGGTAAGTGCGAACCGGGACAGATCAGAGGCTAGCCATTGTGGAATGTACTAGCCCTGACTGTCCCGGGGGTATGTTTATTGAAAAATCATTTCTGTGCCCGGAACTCCGCTTTAATAAAGCATCTTACTAAAAATATAAAGATGAGATTTGTGCAATTGAGAATGACCCAGAACTCTCAATTGCTGTAGGTTCAGCTGCTTTAGGCTGAATTCACATCTGTGTTAATCGCATCAAAACACCTGTAATGTGCGTTTTAGCGTTTTCCACTTGTGCTGTTATACACTTTGTATTGAATGTCAAAGCTTGTCATAACATATGTCAACACACATCATGATGCTTTTACATGCATCCAGACGTGCCAAAGTGCATTACGACCTGCATTGATTCCCATCTTGACTGATGTGTTGAGACGTGGGAGAAATGACAACTCCTCCTACAAGCTTTAGCTAGGAACTGATAGAAGTCACATGATTGCTATATACTGCTGATGAGAAACGGTATTTAGCAGTTTATATTTACTAAAACTATTGCATGTACTGTGGGAGACCAGATATAGTGAATGCAGGTTCTGGGTAACATTTTAGGCTTTTTATGTTCCTGCACTGCTGAATTCAGTTCTAAGGATTGCATGCGCCAGTTGGTGACAGCAAGAGAAATTGGCTGGCATTTACTGTGGTCTGGAGCACCTGGCTGGCTGCAAGGGATTATGGTTCTGATGCCATTTTGCTAGATGAAGGTTGGTCAGTGAGAGGCCTCCTTCAACTGCACCCATCCTGCCACTCCAGTCCCATATGTTCAGTTAGGCATGCTGAGACTTGTTGGCTCTTCCCTGTCTAATGTCAGCCTCCCCTGTGAAGAGTGCCCCCCCTCTTAACCAGTGTTATTTGAAATCAAGACACTGTGTAAGGCTGGCCATACACTATACAATTTTCTTGATCAATTTTCCTTTAGATTTACCAAAACCATATAATATGAGGTCAAACCTAAATACTTTCAATTTGTATGGAATCAGGCCGGCCCTTGCACTTCACAGTTTAAGGTAAATCTAAAGGAAATTGAACAAGAAAATTGTATAGTGTATGGCCAGCCTTAAGAACTCTAAAGCAGATTTTTCAATTCTTGTATTTACTTTAAATGACACTTTAGGCCCCTTGCACACTTTCACACTTGTGGGACTTGGGACTGCAAAGTCGCATGACAAGTCGTACCCCATGATTTCCATTGAGTACCGTTCATCACTGTGTGACTTCAAGTCAGTCCCTGCACCACTTTAGTCTGTCTTTGATGCGACTTGAGATCCAAAGACCCAACATTACACAGGCATTGCTACAAGTCCAGTCAAAATCTCGTGACTTTCAGGTCGCACAGGTGTGAAAGGGGTCCTACATTGTTTGGGACTGCATGTGTGTATCCTTATAAGCAGGTTAAACTTCATCTTTATTTTGCCTTCCCCCAATTCCTCCTGTACATTGCAGGGATTATAACAACCTTTGTTGCAGATTCCTACCTTTTTGTTATTCTGAAGAAATTATGATTTGTTCCTCTGTGCTGAGTGGATCTAATGGGAGTGGTTTCATAATTATCAATCAGCTGTGCAGCTGCAGGGCTCTGAGGAAATCTGCTGGGCCTGCATCCCTTTAGACGTGTTCCTATTGGGAGTATCTCACCAAAAATAACATTTTTGTTGCAGGGGATGCCAGAAATCTGACTTGTATCTTTAGGCAAATTGGTGAGCCAATCACACAAGCAGGAAATGTTTCTGGGGGTGTGGTCATTATACATTCTGTGTACATTGTGAAATTGTGCGATTTTTCAGATGAAGTCGTACAATTTCAAAGCTGGAGTCAATGTGAGGGAGGGCGAAGTCAAATCATCCAATCTCATTTAGATTAGCTGTATTCTCATTACTGAGAGATGGTGTATACCAAGGGTCCTCAAACTATGGCCCTCCAGTTGTTTGGGAACTACAATTCCCATCATGCCTAGTCATGTCTGTGAATGTCAGAGTTTTACAATGTCACATGGGATGTGTAGTTCCGCAACAGCTGGAGGGCCGTAGTTTGAGGATCCCTGGTGTATACAGTATGGTTCTTATTGGTTAATATAGTTTCCTTGTGTGTCACAAAAAGCTGCTACATGCAGTGTGGTCAGAGCACTATGCTGTCAGTTCCCACCAAAGATACAAAGTTACTATAGCACAGTAAAGTATGGATACAATGTTGCACAGAAATGCTCCTTGCACTTCCTCACTGGATAAGCCCAGAAGTTTGAACAAATGTATCCAGAGCTAGAAGTGCTTGTGATTCACAGATTTGTAGCCCAATATTGTGTGGCTGACTCTTGCTTTTGTCATACTAGCTGATGGCAGTGTTTAATTTACCTTTTTTAGATGTTTTTACAGCAGAGACTTGGGGCAGCCAATCCGAAATCCCCTTTCTTTAGCCTGACCTCCCAAAGCTGCAAAAAGTGAATAATTGGGGGATCATTTTCTGCACATAATGCTCATCTTCCCTATTTTTTTTTTTTTTTTTTTTTTTTTTACTTTCTATATAATGTTTTGCAATATCCACCTTTATTTGTTGCTTTGTATAGCTTTAGTGCCGGTTCACATTATTGCGGCTTGCGAGATCGCATGTAATTCGGAGCGCACTGCTCCTTCATTACATGCGATCTCCTGTGCGGATGCGAGTTCAGCCATACACTTTGTATGGCTGAATTTGCAGCGCATCCCCACCAAACACGCACAGGAGGCATTTTTTGAGCCGCCTCAGAATCGGATCGCACAGTGGTTCACACTTGCGCGATCCGATTCTGTGCGTAATGTCAGATCGCACTGCGATATGCGATCAAACTGGGGGTGTCGTTAACATTTAATTGACACCCCCTGCGTATCGCATATGGCAGTGTGAACTGCCAGAGGTGCGGATGCGATGCGGGAACAGGCTGCATATTCGCAGCGTTCCCGCATCGCAGAAGTGTGAACCGGCACTCATGAGACCTGACTGTATAAATCACCTAGGGCCCATTCACAATATTGAATGATCACAGCGCTTGGCAAGGCACCTTTCATGATTTGTTGGGATGCAGTGCCAATTATTGTTAATGGCAACCCAACGTACCTTGCCGGCCAGTCAAGTTCCTTCACCGCAAACTCGCTCATCCATGTCTTTATGGACCTTGCTTTGTGCACTGGTGCGCAGTCATGTTGGAACAGGAAGGGGCCATCCCCAAACTGTTCCCACAAAGTTGGGAGCATGAAATTGTCCAAAATGTCTTGGTATGCTGACGCCTTAAGAGTTCCCTTCACTGGAACTAAGGGGCCAAACCCAACCCCTGAAAAACAACCCCACACCATAATCCCTCCTTCACCAAATGATTTGGACCAATGCACAAAGCAAGGTCCATAAAGACATGGATGAGCGAGTTTGGGGTGGAGGAACTTGTCTGGCCTGCACCTCAATCTGATAGAACACCTTTGGGATGAATTAGAGTGCAGACTGCGAGCCAGGCCCTCTCATCCAACATCAGTGCCTGACCTCACAAATGCTCTTCTGGAAGAATGGTCAAACATTCCCATAGACACACTCCTAAACCTTGTGCACGGCCTTCCCAGAAGAGTTGAAGCTGTTATAGCTGCAAAGGGTGGGCCAACTCAATATTGAACCCTACGGACTAAGACTGGGATGCCATTAAAGTTCATGTGCGAGTAAAGGCAGGCATCCCAATACTTTTGAAAATAGTGTATATGTGTGTGTGTGTGTGTGTATATATATATATATATATATATATATAAGTTTATCTATCACATACCCTCTGTTCTCAGCTTCATAAGGAGCTTAGAGGGCTAGGGGAGAAGAAACATCATAACCACTGATCTTGCCAGTAAATGGGAGGGGGGGTCGGCACAAGTCTGATCAATGGAGGGGAGCAGACTGAGTTCTCAGCATAGCTAGAAAACTGTCCACGCTGTGCTCTCATGCCTAGTGTGGTCAGTTTAATAAATATATAGGAAACAGGGACTGGCAGGAACACCAGGGATTTGACATAAAGGAAGCAATACAAAGAGGACAGGATACTTTCGTCTACAAGTACATGGTACAGCAGCCACATATCAGGAATATGAAATGTTGGGTTTACATTACATATTAGTACATAGGCCCTAATAAGACAACCTTTTATATTTGATATGTCCTCTGCTGTTAGGCTGCTGTTGCCAGTCCCCCCCCCCCCTCCCTTTCTCCTTCTGCAAATGCTAGTTGTCTGGCTGTCATGCTAATCTGATTGCTTCAGCAGTTTATCACTAAATTGTGAGCAGTATGCTTATCTGGATTTCTGGCTTCATTTGCTACATGCTTGTTGCGGCTCATTGACTCTGCTGTTGAAGTTGCATATTAGCAGGTGAACAGCGATGGCTTTCTTCTCTCCTGTAGCAAACACAGGCTTAGTAATAATATAATATACTGGTGGCAGAAGTGCAGTACATGTCGGGTTACTGCTGTAGTTGGGAGTATTACCAGAAATGGACCAACAAGGAACCAACTGTAATAGTTAAACACCATTGTTCTCTGAGGATGTGTCCATCCCTGGCTGCAATATCCCAGACCTCATTTTGCTATTTAAGGGGTTAAAAGTTCAGTGTTCATGGGGATGACAGAGTAGCGATACATTGATGGTTTGGGGTAATGGTAGCCCACCTATAGGTGCAATTGCAGGGTGTTTACGAATGAATATTGGTGAAGCCTGTGGATGTCAGAGGGTTAAGTTATTGGCAGACCTGCAACAGTTAGTGAGGCTATCAGAGAGGTTAACTGGTGGTATACTGGTGGTGGTAGACCTGTGGTTGCCATAGGGTTAAATGAATACAAGTTACAAACCTGCAAATGGCATGGCATTAATGGAGATATATATATATATATATATATCAATTCCAGTTAATGGAGATAGCATACATGTTTTGACATCTAGGGGTTTAATGGCAATTCTGTCGGGGTATCAATTATGGCTGCTTAAGGGTTTAAAGTGCTGGCAGACATTGGCTTTCAAGTGGTTAATTTAACAGCGATGGCAGGCTTCTGTCTATGGAGGTTGGGAGTTGCAGACCTGCAGCTTTAGGAAGGTGAAGGAGCATCTGTGGCATCTAAGTGGTTAAATGGACTTAACCAACAGACCTGTGGGAAAGCGTTTATTGCAGTAACGCTTGGTTTTCAATGAGTTAAAATAACACTGACAGCAGACTTATTTGCTAGTGTTATTGGTGGGAAAGGTCAGAAGTCTATTGCCGTTAGTGTTGGCAGACAGGGGGTTAACTGAGAGCAGGGTTGTGGTCTTTGGAACTGTATCAGGCTCGGGGTTAACGCCGGCAGATTTGATGCTGGTGGCTGCAATGTAGGCGTTGGTAGGCCTGGCAGTCAGAGGGTTAATGAGGCTGGAGTGCTTGCAGTGGATGGCCCGGCCTGATTTGAATAAACATGTCAGTGTGGAGGAGGAGGAGGACATTATTGTAATGGCGCCGCTCCCCCAGCCTCTCATGTTTAGTAATTATCCAACCATCTCCTCCTCCTCCTCCCTGGCCTGTTTATATCTGTGCTTCAGCCCATGTGCTCTTCTGTGCTGTGCACAGTGCTGATCCTACTGCAGGCGGCCTTCTCATCCACCCAGCCAGAGGCTGCTCTCCTCTAGGCTGGCCTCTCCTCCACCCAGCTGGTCTTCTCACTCAGGCTGACCTCTCCTCTATCCAGCCAGGCCTCCTCTCACTTAGGCCACCCTCTCATCCACCCAGCCAGACCTGTAATTCACCCGCCCAGGTTTCTCACTCGGGCCATCCATCCATCCATCCATCCAGGCCTACTCGCACTCAAGCTACCTTCTAATCTACTAGAGAGGGTCTCATTTACCCAGCCAGGTTTTATTCTCATCCATCTAGGCCTACCCTCACTCAGGCTACTTTCTCATCAACCAGCCAGGTTCTCATTTACCTTTCCAGGCCTACTCTCAATCCGGCTGCCCAATTATCCACCCACCCACCCAGGCAGGCCTGTAATTCACCCTGCCAGGTTTATTCTCACTCGGGGCTACCTTTTCATCCATCCAGGCCTACCCTCACTCGGGTTACCTTCTCCTCAACCAGCCAGGTTCTCATTTACCTTGCCGGTTCTACTCTCAATCCGGCTGCCCTATTATCAACCTAGCCAGGTTCACATCCACCCAACCAGGTCTTATTCTCTCTCAGCCAGACCCCTAATTTACTCCAGCCTGGCCTACTCTTATTTAGGCTGTCCTCTCATCTACCCAGCCAGACCTGTAATTCACCCGCCCAGGTTTATTCTCACTCGGGCTATCCATCCATCCATCCATCCATCCATCCAGCTAGGCCTACTCGCACTCGGGTTACCTTCTCATCCACTAGAGAGGGTCTCATTTACCCAGCCAGGTTTTATTCTCATCCAGCTAGGCCTACCCTCACTCAGGCTACTTTCTCATCAACCAGCCAGGTTCTCATTTACCTTGCCCGGCCTACTCTCAATCCAGCTGCCCTATTATTCACCCAGGCAGGCCTATAATTCACCCTGCCAGGTTTATTCTCACTCGGGCTATCCTTCCATCCATCCATCCATCCATCCATCCATCCATCCATCCATCCATCCATCCATCAATACAGCTAGGCCTACCCTCAATCAGGTTACCTTCTCATCAACAAGCTAGGTTCTCATTTATCTTGCCAGGCCAGGCCTACTCTCAATCCGGCTGCCCTATTATCCACCTAGCCATGTTCACATCCACCCAACCAGGTCTTATTCTCACTCAGCCAGACCCCTAATTTACTCCATCCTGGCCTACCCTCACTTGGGCTACCCACTCTTCCACCTAGCCAGATCTTTTTCTCAATTAGGCTGGCCCCTGCAGCAGTGACACACCTAGATTTTGGCAATTTTTCTATTGGAACAAGAGTGACAAAAAAAGTGCATTTTTTTTTTTTTGTTCTTATCTGTTATGTTGGCCCTGGTTCACACCGGTGTGACTTGACAGATAAAATCCGCATCCTATTGCTGGGTATGGAACCGTTCAAATCAGTGCGACTCCGCTTTGCACCGACTTTGAAAAAGGTTCCTGCACTATTGTTTTGCGATTTTATGTGCAACTTGCATTGACATCTGTGTATGAAATCGCACAGATGTTGGCAAGCTGCACATAAATTTGCACTGATCGGTGGCTTTAAAATTGTGCTGAAGAAGCATGATTTCAGAGCCGCATGCGGTCTTGGGGCTCATTCATACTTGATGTGTTTCTGCATTTGGGGGACAATTGGCAGCACTGTAAAGTAGAAATGTGTTGCATAGTTACAATGTTGCAGTCTTATTACTTGGTAGTGGGGACTGAGAAAATTCTGCCTGCAGCAGACTGATGACATCTCTGCCTAGGAAAAGTCACCAGACTGGAGCACAAGTGCAGCTTTGTAACAAAGAAAGGTATAAATTATACAATTCCCACACCATGTGGCATGTCAGAAATACTGTGTATTCATGAAGACTTGTAAAGTTACTGAAAGGTCCACAGATAGATGGGAAGGTCGGCATTTTTGCCATTTGTGAAAAAAAAAAAAAAAAAGGCTCCTTCTCTGGTGATTCAAGGAGGAGCTGGGGATGTCAGCTGGGAGATTGGCATCCAGATGAATACACTTTTTCAGTGGACTGGAGTTCATTCTCATGGGATTTCCAGCTCTCACCTCTCTACCTCCAAAAAGCCCCATTTTTTGTTTGAAGGGATTGGGGGCTTGCAAAAAAACAACCTTTGGTATTGCCTACTTTAACCCCTTCAATACTGGGCACTTATACCCCCTTCCTGCCCAGGCCAACTTTCAGCTTTCAATGCTGGCACACTTTGCGCATTTTGCACACAATTGCGCAGTCATGTAACACTGTACCGAAATAAAATTTTTATCATTTCTTTTTTTTTTTTTACACAAATATAGCTTTCTTTTGGTGGTATTTATTCACCACTTTGTTTTTTTTTTTTTGTTTTTTTTAAAAAAAAAAAAAAAAAAATTTCTCTTGTTATAACATTTTAGGCTGCACTGATGTGCGGCAGTGTAAACGATGTGTTGACAGGCTTGCTGGTTCATGGCTCCCCCCCCCCCCCCCTTTCACAGACAGCGTGGAAGGAAAGGACTGCCAATAACTGGCAAGTCTGTTTTCATGCGATCAGCTGTGATTGGACAGCTGATCACTTGGTAAAGGGCTGCTGTGATTGCTCTTCCAGAACCGGACAACCGTACTGTAGCTGTCTTTTGGCTATACCGCGGTCGGGAACTGGTCAGGGGCCAGTTCACACCACATGCAGTCCAGTGTGTGTTTGTTTTTTTTTTTTTTTTCTGCATCAAACACACATTAGATTATTATATTAGATTATATGGTTTCCAGTGCCATAGTTCACACTTGTGTGGTCCGTTACAGAGCTTTCCAGTACAGTCCAGTGCATAAAAAAGGCAGCACGCTCTACTACTTTTCTTTTTTTTTTTTCTGGAACGGAGTGAAACAAGTCGAACTCAAAAAAATAACAGGAAAAAAACATCTGGAATGTATCCGAAAATGCATTAAACGCATTTGGAATGGATCTGGAGTGCCTTTTTGTGATGTGGACTGGCCCCTCACTAAGTTTAGACTGCATAGTTGCTCAGGATCAGGAGGTGCAGTTTGTCAGGGGTGCCCATATCACAAGGCTGGCTGAAAATAATTTCTTTGGCAGTTAAGACCGCACACCTATATAAGGAGCTGCTTACCTGGGACATTGTATACATTAAGTGCCGGTTCACACTAGGGCGACCTGTGAGGCGACCTGGTCGCCTCCCATAGGGAAGCTACGGACCCGTTCTAATAGGAGCGACACAAGTCGCTCCGACCTAGAAAAAGGGTCCGGAGCTTCTTTGGGGCGACCAGGACGCGACCGTCATAGACTTCAATGTTATGAAGTCCGTGGCGGCCGCTCCGAGGTCGCGGCGCGCTGCTCGCACCGCGACCTCGAAGGTCACCACCCGAAGTAACGTCGCGGTAGTGTGAACCGGCGCTTAAGAGGTAGATTTGCTAAAGGCAAATAGACTGTATTTTGCAAGTTGCTCCAGAGCCTAGTAACTGAAATTAAGCTTCATTTTGCCAAGAATTATCCAATCATGTTCAAGGAAAATAAAAAAAAAGATACATTTTTTTGCTTGCACATGATTGGAAGATGGAAGTCAGAAGAGCGCCCCCTCATTTACTAAGCTCTGGAGCAACTGCACTTGCAAAGTGCAGAGTCTGTGTGCCTTTAGTAAATCCACCCCACTATGTATCGGGACAAACGGTGGGTCTGGGCGATAGTGGAAATGCTATGCAGATATCTGAGTATGTTGCGGAGTCGCCCAGATTGTAGGATTCAGTGCGATTCACACCAGAGAAACCCCCATCCCTGCACGACTTCATCGCTGCTTGCATACGGCTTCTTTAATTACTTCTGGACTGGAAGATTTTCCCCCTTAATGACCAGGCCGTATTTTGCGATTCGGCACTACGTTACTTTAACAGACAATTGCGCGGTCGTGCGACACTGCACCCAAATAAAATTGATGTCCTTTTTCCCCCACAAATAGAGCTTTCTTTTGGTGGTATTTGATCGCCTCTGCAAAATTTTTTTTGTTTTTTGCGCTATAAACAAAAAAGAGCGACAATTCTGAAAAAAAAAAATAACCCAATATTTTTCACGTTGTGCTATAGAACATTCCCAAAAAAAATTAAAACTAATTTTTTTTAACATTTTAGGCCAATTTATTTTCTGCTACATATTTTTGGTAAAAAAAACCCTGCAATAAGCGTATTTTGATTGGTTTGAGCAAAAGGTATCGCGTCTCCTAACTACGTGAAAGATTTATGTAATTTTTATTGTGTGTTTTTTTTTTTTTTTTTTGTGGGATTGTGACATTGCGGCGGACAGATCGGACCCCTGACTGACATTTTTTACACTTTTGGGGGGACCAGTGACATTACTACAGTAATCAGTGCAAAAAATATGCAATGTTACTGTAATAATGACACTGGCAGGGAAGGGGGTTAACAAAGTAAGTGATCAAGGAGTTAAATGTGTACCTAGGGGAGTGTTTCTAACTGTATGGGGGTGTGGCTTTTGAAATGATCAGAGACCTGTGTTCCTATATAGAAGGATCATAGGAGCTCTGTGATCATTCCAGAGAGAACACCGGTCAGCTGTGTTTACAACTGGTGTACTTGAATAGAGAAAGGCAACCACACTCCAGTTTGAAAGTTTTGAAGAAATAAAATCCATTTATTGAAAATAAAAACGATCCATAGTGACAATCAGAGACAGGGGATGAAGACACAGTTGACACGTTTCAGGAAACGCTTAGTCATAACGGTGTTTACAACTGCTGACAGTTCTTCTCTCTCAGCGGGGAGCGATCGCGGGTGGCCAGCAGCAATCGGAGCCGCCTGCCCTATGCATCGACATCTCCGCTGCCGAGTGGGGGAGGAAGCGCGGCGGCGCGCGATCGCCCCTAGCTGCAGGCGCGCGACCCACTTATACCTACATCGGTTTGCGCAGGAGGGCCACCCCTGCAGCGGGCAGTTGGGAAGTGGTTAACAGAAGTCAATAGAAGTCTTGTTGAAGTCACCCCAAAGTAGTGCAGGAACCTTTTTTCTAAGTCGGAACGACTTGACTTACACCCATTAGAACGGTTCCATTGCCGTTAATGGGGTGTGACTTGTCATGCGACTTTGTTGCAGTAGTGTGAACCGGGTCCGAGTACTGAATTTTAGCTAACCTTGTACCTGGTATAACCTGGTGTGAGATAATCCAGCCAAGTGTTCTCCTATCTGCTGTCGGTGTATAAATATAACGCCATTATGGGAAGCTACAAATAGCATGACGTGAGTACTGTAGCACTGTGCTGTGCGCCTGTTAATATTTCTCACTAAACCTTCCAGCCTAAAGTCCTGCGTTGGCGTTTTTTTTTTTTTTTCTTCTCTTTTTCTATCACGTCCAATAAGTGATCGCGCGACTTTAGAATTTATCAGCTTGGAAACCTTTCCAGCAATTTTCTGGTCTCAAATGGTTCATAAGAACCCAAAATGAAGCTTGTAAAAAGATCAGGCATGCATCTTTTAATCCCAGGTTCCTTATCAGGAGACTGCTGGGAGCAGCAAGGTAGCCTGACAGAAGACGGGGAACATTCACTGAGTCATGCTGAGACCGGCCTTTACCTTTTATTTCTCCCTCGCAAGGCTCCCATCGCTGCTTTTTAGTGTTAAGCCTATCGATTTTAAGGGGGAAAAATGCAACTGGAAGCTGGCATATTTCTGTGTTATTGCTGTTTGTATGTCCTGTGATTTATGGCGAGCATCTCCTCTTCTTCTGTGCACGGCTTTCTCATCCTGGAAACACATCTTAATGAGGTCCCATTAGTAGATCAAATATTTGATCGTTCATATACGCAACATGAAAGCCAAAAGCTGCAAGTGCCGAAAGTTTCCCTTACCGGTACGGCTAGTTGGTCCTCCAAAGCAGATATGTAAAATTCTGGTACTCATAGAAAATATGGGCAAATGCATTATTTTTGTATGTTTTGAAAATCGTTCCTCGGTTTGTTTTTTATAAAAGCCCCTTGTTCTTTGCACAGCAGAAGTCAGACTGGAAGAGGAAAAGGGGAAGCCAATCAGGCTTTACTACCATGCACAGGAAAGTGGCTGATTGGAGGGAAGAGCCCCTCAGGGTTGACCTCATCAGTGTTGCTCATCCTTGACTATCCAATCACAGGCTGGGGTGGTTTAACCACTTTAAGACCGGAAGGATTTGCCTCCTTAATGACCAGGCCCTGTTTTGCGATTCGGCACTGCGTCACTTTAACGGACAATTGCGTGGTTGTGTGACGCTGTACCCAAATAAAATTGATGTCAGTTTTTCCCCACAAACAGAGCTTTCTTTTGGTGGTATTTGATCACCTGTGCGGTTTTTACATTTTTTGTAATATAAAAAAAAAAAAAATAGAGCGACAATTTGTTGGTCACTTTAATTTATATCCTGTTGCTGTGGATGTTTCACTTTGCACAGCCCCTATTGAGTTACCCTATTTAACCACTTGCCGACCGGTCACGTTGACTGTACTGCGGCAAAGTGACTCGATTCCGTCCAGCGACGTAGACCTACGTTGCTGGACTCCTCCCCCTGTAGGCGGTGCTCGCGCGCCGCTGAAGGCTCGCTCCCACTGTTTTCAGTCACAGCGGGAGTCAGGCCAGGGGAGGAGCGGCGGCGATCGCCGCTGCTCTTCCCCGATCGTCAGGGAATGGAGTGTGGAGATCCGCCTGCTTGTGTAAACAAAGCGGGCGAATCTCCTAAGTGACAGGCAGGGACAGATTGCAGGGTTCAGCATAGCTGAACATCCGATCTGTCCCTGTGTCACTCAGTCACCTCCCCCCACACATGTCAGTAAGCACCAGGCATACATTAACCCCTCCCTCTCCAATAAAATTAACCCCTTCCCTGCCAGTGTCATTTTTACAGTAACAGTGCATATGTATAGCACTGATTACTGCAGTAATGTCACTGGTACCCCCAAAAGTGTCAAAAATGTCAGTCAAGGGTCCGATCTGTCCGCCGCAATGTCGCAGTCCCGCAAAAAAAAAAAAAATCCCAGATCGCCGCCATTACTTGTTAAAAAAAAAAAAAAAAAAAAAAAAAACCCAAAAACAACAGAAATCTTTCCCTTAGTTAGTAAAAGCAATAACTTTTGTGCAAACCAATCAAAATACGCTTATTGTGATTTTTTTTTTTTTTTACCAAACATAGGTAGCAGAAAACAAATTGGCCAAAAATGTAAATAAAAATTTTGATTTTTACATTTTTTTGGGGGGGGAATTTCATATAAAAAAATGTTAAAAATATTATTTTTTCAAAATAAACGCTCTTTTTTTTGTTTATAGCGCAAAAAGTAAAAATCGCACAGGTGATCAAATACCACCAAAAGAAAGCTCTGTTTATGGGAAAAAAAGAACGTAAATTTCGTTTGGGTACGGCGTCGCACGACCGCACAATTGTCAGTTAAAGTCGCACAGCTCCGAATCGCAAAAAGTGGCCTGGACGTAAGACAGCAAAATCCCCCGGTGGTAAAGTGGTTAAAGGGTATTTCCACTTTCGTGGGGGAAAAAAATTAACTATATATAAAAAAAAAATATATAGCATATACAATTGGGACACAAATCATATTTTAATTGAATGTTACTAAAAATGACCTTTCCTCTTCAATCTGCAGTGCTGTAATTTTCTGTAAAATGCAGTATGGCCGCCTGGAGGTGTTCTGTACACAGATGGTGTACACAACGCCCCCCAGGAATGTCATATGCTGCTTGTGTGATTGGCTCGCTGATTTTCCCAGTATTTTGCTCTAAGATACAAATAAGATTTTTGGCATCCCCTGCAACAAAAATGTCATTTTTGGTGAGATACTTTCCAAGAGCATGTCTAAAGGGATGATGACCCTGCCACTTTTATCATTAGAGCTCTGCAGGTGCAGCAGCTGATTGATCATTCTAAAACAACTCCCATACAGATTCACTCTGAACATGGACACAGACAAACAAACATCTACTCCTTCAGAATAAGACTGCATTCACACTAGTCCGACTTGGACCGCGACTTGTCAGCCTGACAATTTGCGGTCTGTCACGCTCCCATTGAGTAGTACAGGACCCGTTCTAATGGGAGCGACACAAGTCGCTCAGACTTAGAAAAAGGGTCCTGTACTACTTCGGGGCGACCTGGAGGCGACTTGCATAGACATTCATTTTATGAAGTCCGTGCAAGTCGCGTCGAAGTCGCGCTGCATGCGACTTCACAGGTCGCCCTCTAAGTCGGAGCGACGTAGTGTGAACCGAGCCTTACAAAAGGTAGGAATCTGCAACAAAGATTTTTTAAATCCTTGCAATGTACAGAGATCACCCAGAGGGTAGTGTGTTTTTTTTTTTTTTTTTTTTTACTTTCTCAAAAGCTGAGTTACTTTTAGAATCTTTGATTGCGGTATTACGTTTTTTTTAAATGAAGAACATATCCCTCTGATTCCTACTGTTTGTAGTTGTACCGTCTACCCTGATTTTGTAAAGTGCTGTGTAAACAGTTGGTGCTATATAAATCCTGTATAATAATATCCGTACAGTCATTCCTAAAATTCAAGTGTTCACTCAGCCCGTCCTACCACTCTGGAAGTTTATATTTTTACCTTGCAATTTTTATTTCTCCGGACGTTTTTATTGGGCTGTAATCATCGTTGCATAAATTGTTTTACGAGCCGTTGGGGTGGGTCTGCGTTGTGCGGGGATGTTTCTCGCTCCCCGTCGGTTGGCATGTGGCATTACTTACAAATAATTTGGACACTCGCGCACAATAAAAGTTTTGTAGCTGGAGGCGTTTTGGCCTCAGACAGGTTTCATAGTAATTTGGCGTCCCTGGTTAAATCAACACAATTTCTGCGACCGCAGTATTTTTATTTATTATTTTGGTTTCTAAATTTAGACGTGTTCCTAAAAAAAGAGTTTGAGCCGGAGTAAACACTTGTCATGCAGAGGGACGTTTAAATTCTACTAAGTGCCGGTTCACATTTATGCGATGCAGGAACACTGCAAATATACAGCGTGTTCCCGCATCGCATCCGCAGCACAGGCAGTTCACGCTGCCATATGCGATAGGCTGGGGGTGTCAATTCAAAGTTTAACGACACCCCCAGATCATATCGCAGTGCGATCTGAGAGTTGGCACAGAATTGGATCGCACTAGTGTTAACCACCATGCGATCCAATTCTGCTGCAGACCAAAAAAAGGTCCTGTGCGTGTTTTAGTGCGATTGCGGTGCAAATTCAGCCATACAAACTGTATGGCTGAATTTGCACCGCACAGACATCGCATGTAATTTTAGGAGCAGTGCGCTCCGAATTACATGCGATTTTTGCTATTTTCCATCTGTCTGGAGGATGGGATTGGATGAGAATGGATGAGAACGGTCTGTTCTCCCCAGAGAGGACAGCGGGGATCTGACAGCTCCATCTCTGCACACAGAGTGGGGGACGGAGCTGTCATCTGCTTGCTCAGCGGGGTTTGGCGGATCGATCCCCTGCTGAGCAGAACAGACTCTGTCGGGCGCTGCGCCCGTGTGAATGAGTCCTACCTGTGTTGTGTGTGTGTTTGCGGAAATTGTAGTCTCCTTTGCAAACCCGTTTGACAGGTGACCATTCTGGAGAATGATTTGAGGTACATAGTTTTGTGTCTCTATATAACAGGATGTAATGGGAAGTGCCTGAATGGGAATCTTTTTGGCAGGATCACCATGGATTATTTTAATGAAAAGCTGCTTTTATTTTATTTTTTTAATTTAAAAAAAAAAAATATATATATATATATATATATATATATATATATATATATATATATATATATATATATATATATATATATATATATATATATATATATATATATATATATTTTTTTTTTTTTTATTCTCCGAATTCCTTTTCATATTATTTATTTATTTTTTTGTATCAAAAATAACAAAATGCTCTCAGTAGTGTTAATGATAACAATATATTCATTGACATTGTGGATGGGGGGGGGCTTTGTTACTGCCTTAAAAAATAAAATCTGCCACCCGTGACTCTTTAACATGGTCAGCGTTGTAGGATGGTCGCTGGGTGAATAAATAAACACAATGGACACTTCTCTATATAATATCTTCAAGCTCACGGCTACAGGCTCTTTGCTGGGCCGCTTCCCTTGACTTTTGTTTGGCACTTGCCACTAGTTGCCCTGGCAGAAGTTTACAAAGGATGGGGGCCACTTTTGTTCTGTGAAGCCCACCCTGTTAATGCTGCAGAAAAAGAATCTGAGCAAAGCAGTAATTACCGCAATACTTTTTTTTTTTCTTGCACTGCCTTCTTTATTTTTTCGATTGTTGGCGAGTGTTAGAAAGGTTTTGCCACCCACCAGTGGTTATTGTTGTTTTCATCTCCCTTTGCCTGGCTTGGTTTGAAATTTATTTTTTTTTTTTTTTCTGTGGTTACCCTTTTCTGAAAGACACGGGGTCACTGCTATAATTGGGGAGTGTCATGTCTGTTCCACTCCAATTGTTTGCAAGTCTGCAGAAGAGTGAAGTAAGATTTTACTTTTATACTGACTATTTTCTGGCTTCCCCAAGCCAACTACCAACCAAGCTTTCTTTTATTGTGGTTTGCAATGCTGCAAAATATTTATTTTTTTGCAATTTGTTAATGGATATTTACTCCTGAATACAATTTTTCACTGTTTTCTCCACCCTGAATGGCTGACCATATGTTATACAAATTTCTTCTATAGTTTTTCTTTTAGATTTACCAAAAATCTAATAAGAAAATTGTATAATGTATGGCCAGCCTAAGGCTACATTCACACTTGAGCGTAGCGGTTTTTACCGCGATTTTACAGGCTTTTTTTGTGCGGGCGTTTTTAGATTGAATAGAGACCAATGGAAAACGCCTGTAATCTGCCCAAAGAGAAGCTCATGTACTTTTTTGAGCGTTGGGTGTTTTGCTCACAGCGTCAAAACGCTCAGATGTGAACAGGGGCCATTGAAATGAATAGGATTTGTCTTGTTGGGCGTTTTGAGAGCTGATCCTAGAGCAGAAAAACGCCCCAAAACGCCTACATGTGAACGGAGCCTTAGGCTGCATTCACATGTGAGCGTTTGGATCGCGGGCAGAACCGCCGCGGTTCCACCCGCGATCCGGAGATTATTGCAAATCGCGGGACGCCTAGCGTTGCCCGTTGATTTGCAATAGCCCCCCAACCGCCGAGCGATGTTGCCGCGATTTCCGCCTGCCGAATCGCGGCAACATCGCGCAAACAAAATCGCGGGACGCAATGCGCTCCAAAGAAGCTCTTGTACTTCTTTGGAGCGTATTGCGTCCCGCGATTTTGTTTGCGCGATGTTGCTGCGATTCGGCAGGCGGAAATCGCGGCAACATCGCTCGGCGGTTGGGGGGCTATTGCAAATCAACGGGCAACGGGTCAATAAATCTCCGGATCGCGGGCGGAACCGCGGCGGTTCTGCCCGCGATCCATACGCTCACATGTGAACGGAGCCTTAGTGTTAAATGTTTTAGCAGGTTTGATACACTAATTCAAATGGTTATAAAGTAAGAAGGTTTTTTCATCCTAATGCATTAAGATAAAAAGCCTTCTGTGTGCAGCAGCCCTCCTAAAATTTACCTGAGCCCCCTCTCTATCCAGCAATGTCCATGGGTGCTTTAGCCTTCTGGGACTCTTTCCTGATTGGCTGAGACACAGCAGCGGCGCCATTGGCTCCTGCTGCTGTCAATTACAGTAAGCCAATCAGGAGAGAGGGGGGGGGCAGGGCCAAATGGCAGCTCTGTGTCTGAATGGACACAGAGCTTCAGCTGGGCTCGGATGCTCCCATTGCAAGCTGCTTGCTGTGGGGGCACTCAACAGGAGGGAGGGGCCAGGAGCAGCAATGAGGAACCTGAGAAAAGGAGGATTGGCAGTGACCAACTGCACAGAGGAGGTAAATATAAGTCTCCATTCACACTAGCATAAGGAACAAACTATTCAGAGAAAGGGAATACAATAAGACACGTGGCCACTCACTAAAACTAGAGGAAAGGCGGTTTAACCTTAAAATGCGTAAGGGATTCTTCACTGTAAGAGCAGTAAGGATGTGGAATTCTCTTCCACAAGCAGTCGTATCAGCGGGGAGCATTGATAGTTTCAAAAAACTATTAGATGGGCACCTTAGAGACCACAACATACAGGGGTATACAATGTACGGTTAAAAGCAAACACACACACATCATAGGTTGAACTGGATGGACTGATGTCTTTTTTCAACCTCACTAACTATGTAACTAGCGCGACTTGTCAGGCGACTTGGTCACCTGACAAGTCGCAGTGGGTCGCCTGCCATTGATTAGCACAGGACCCGTTCTAATAGGAGCGACACAAGTCGCTCCGACTTAGAAAAAGGGTCCTGTACTACTTTGGGGCGACCTACATTGACTTCAATGATATGAAGTCCGTGCATGTCGCGCCGAGCATGCACCGTGACTTCACAGGTCGCCCCGGCAAGTCGGGTCGCCCCTGTGTGAATGGGCTCTAACATGTTTTTATTTTTTTTTCTATTAAAATAACAGAGACTTTACAATCATTTTAAAGCCAAACTCCAGCTCACACTTCATAATCTATAATCGGTTACAACAATCTTTTTTTTTTTTTTTTTTTTTTTTTTTTTCTTCTTTTTTTCTGGGATAGTTTTAAATGAATAAAAAAAAGAAAGCTGACCATTTAATCACCCCTGACTGTTAAGTGTTTTGTCTCATCCATGTAAATTGATACATTCTGCTAGAGAATTTGTACTGTGAAAAACAGCAGATTTACTGGCCGGATCACCAGATGATAATAGAAGAAAGGAAACTAATGCAGACATCACATCTAAGAATTGGTAAATTGCAATGTAATATTTTTCTTTTAGGTTTAGTACTACTTTAAAATGTTGACTTGATTGCTTTTTTTTTTTTATTTACTTTGCTGTAAACTCACAAGTGATGGTGTTTTTTAAATTTTTTTTTTTTTTCCCCCATACGGTCACCAATGCAGTACTGCATCTTCGTATAACTGGTGTGGCAGTGATCAGGGACCATAACAAAAAATACATTAAAAATAAAATTAAAATGTTTTTTTTTTTTTTTTTTTAAACTTTTCAGTCTTTTTCTTTTTTTTTATTCTTTTTTTTTTTTTTAGAAAATATGGGTACAGTGTTGCATGACCACACAACTGTAATTCAAAGCTAAAAATTGCTGGTCAGGAAGGGGGTAAAAGTGCCCAGTATTGAGGTGGTTAAGGCTCTGTAGCTGAAATGTGTAATTTTGTTTTGGACGAGGTGTTGTCAGCTTTACTCTTCCGCTCTACCCTCCAAAATCTTGTGAAAGCCTTCCCAGTCTAGTGGAGGCGGTTTTGAGGGTCACCTCCATAGTAATGGCAATAGCTTAAGAATGACATTTCCACAAATTTTGCTCATAGAATCTCTTCATTACTTCAAGGATGAGGTCTGCTGCCATTGACCAATCTAAATCCTGATGGGAGTCTTCATAATGAAGAATAAATAATGGAGCCCAGCTGTGAGATAATGTCACCTTTGTTATGGCCTTGTGGGAGGAACAGTAACACAAACTACTTGGGAGGATGTCTGGACATTGGATTCTCTGAGAGGGGAAAGAAGAAGTGTTCATAATTAAGGATTAAAAACCTCTTCAGGCAATGAAATGGATTATAGTTCATTCACACCATGGTTGGCATTCTTCCCTCAGATGACCAGTGTCCATGGTTGGCATTCTTCCCTCAGATCACCAGTGTCCATGGTTGGCATTCTTCCCTCAGATCACCAGTGTCCATGGTTGGCATTCTTCCCTCAGATGACCAGTGTCCATGGTTGGCATTCTTCCCTCAGATGACCAGTGTCCATGGTTGGCATTCTTCCCTCGATCACCAGTGTCCATGGTTGGCATTCTTCCCTCGATCACCAGTGTCCATGGTTGGCATTCTTCCCTCGATCACCAGTGTCCATGGTTGGCATTCTTCCCTCGATCACCAGTGTCCATGGTTGGCATTCTTCCCTCAGATGACCAGTGTCCATGGTTTGCATTCTTCCCTCAGATGACCAGTGTCCATGGTTGGCATTCTTCCCTCAGATGACCAGTGTCCATGGTTGGCATTCTTCCCTCAGATGACCAGTGTCCATGGTTGGCATTCTTCCCTCAGATGACCAGTGTCCATGGTTGGCATTCTTCCCTCAGATGACCAGTGTCCATGGTTGGCATTCTTTCCTCAGATGACCAGTGTCCATGGTTGGCATTCTTTCCTCAGATGACCAGTGTCCATGGTTGGCATTCTTTCCTCAGATGACCAGTGTCCATGGTTGGCATTCTTTCCTCAGATGACCAGTGTCCATGGTTGGCATTCTTCAACCTCAGATGACCAGTGTCCATGGTTGGCATTCTTCAACCTCAGATGACCAGTGTCCATGGTTGGCATTCTTCAACCTCAGATGACCAGTGTCCATGGTTGGCATTCTTCAACCTCAGATGACCAGTGTCCATGGTTGGCATTCTTCAACCTCAGATGACCAGTGTCCATGGTTGGCATTCTTCAACCTCAGATGACCAGTGTCCATGGTTGGCATTCTTCAACCTCAGATGACCAGTGTCCATGGTTGGCATTCTTCAACCTCAGATGACCAGTGTCCATGGTTGGCATTCTTCAACCTCAGATGACCAGTGTCCATGGTTGGCATTCTTCCCTCGATCACCAGTGTCCATGGTTGGCATTCTTCCCTCGATCACCAGTGTCCATGGTTGGCATTCTTCAACCTCGATCACCAGTGTCCATGGTTGGCATTCTTCAACCTCAGATCACCAGTGTCCATGGTTGGCATTCTTCCCTCGATCACCAGTGTCCATGGTTGGCATTCTTCCCTCGATCACCAGTGTCCATGGTTGGCATTCTTCAACCTCAGATCACCAGTGTCCATGGTTGGCATTCTTCCCTCAGATCACCGGTGTGCTTGTATCAAACCACTCCAGGAACGGCAAACCTGTTTATAAAGGGGTATTCTACATTTAGAGAAACGTTTGTAAGCCTTGTTGGCATCCCCTTTGTCAGCTCACGCAGAGCCCTTGTCCATTAGCTATAAGGATACAATTTGGAGACATATTCAGCATTTCACAATATGACACAAGCGGGCCTCAAATCTTGAGGTCTTTCTGCTTTCCAAGGCCAGGTTGTTTTTCAAAAGAAAAACCTGCAAAGAGCCTCTGGTGTTCAGTTCTGTTAATCCTAAGCTTTTGACAAGCAACTAAACATTTACTCTTAATCTTGTACAATGCATATACACTGATGAGTCACAATTGTATGACCACCCGCCCAATATTTAGTAGGTCCCATTTTTGCCACCAAAACGGGCCCATCAAGGTATGGACAACCACTAGACCTTTGAAGGTATGCTGTGGTATCCTCAGAAGAAGGTCCTATAAGCTGCAAGGTGGGGCCTCCATGGAGCGGACTTGTTTTTCCAGCATGTCCCACAGACGCACAATTGGATTGAGATTTGGAGAATATGAAAGCCAAGTTAACACTTCAAACTGTGTTCCTCAAACCATTCTTGAACCATTTTGCAGTGCGCCAGGAAGCTGTATGCTGCTAAAAGAGCAGGGAATATTGTTTCCATGAAGTGGTGTACTTGGTCAGAAGCAGTCTTTAGGTAGGGGGTACATGTAAAGTAGCATCCACATGAATGGCAGGAGCCAAGTTTTCCCAGTATTGCCCAAAGCTGCCCACTGCCTCTGCCGGCTTCTCATCTTCCCATACTGCTTCCACGTCATTTAAAGCGGAAGTAAACCCATCGTTTTATTGTTTAAAAAAAAAAGTTATATTCCTGGCATGCTGGAAATGCTAATTGTCACATTGGTTTTTCTCTCAACCAAACTGTCGAACCAGCCAATGGTTGGTGTCATAACTGATCACATGTGCAGCATCATGGCAGTTAAAGATTAGAGGCCAAGATGGCAGCTTCCTAGGTTTTACTTCCACTTTAAAAGCTAATGTGATTCATCAGAGTAGCCACCTTCTTCCATTGCTCTGTGGACCAGTTTAAATGCTCACATGCCCATTGTGGGCACTTTTGGCGGTGGACACGGGTCAGCATGGGCAACCCTGAACTGGCCTGTGGCTATGCAGCCCCATGCACAACAAACTGCAATGGCCGTTTTTTTTTTTTTCTGCTTTCAGCACATGAACTTCAGAGAAAACATGTTTACTTGCTGCCTATTATATCCCACTGACTTTCAGATGCCCTCTGGTCCTAATTCAAGCAGGGGGCTGGTTATTGAGTGGGGTTCTGCAAAAGATCGAAAGGACTTGATTGGTTGTCCTTCTGGAGGAGAAAGTGTTCCTAGGCAGGCTGGATTTACATGCAGGCCACCCTGGGTAATATCAATATTTGATGCGGAGTCTTCCTAATTGAAAGATTTGAAACCGAGTGAATATAGGGAAGGTCCAAGGAAAGTCAGGCTGAGAAAGAAATGGTTAATGATGCTGGATGTCCAGACCTATCTGACCTACTGCAGCTTCTAATGCACATTGTGAGAAGCCAACAGTGTGCAGTGAAATCAGAGAAGGCAGTTTCTGTACAAAAGAGGAGCCGGCACAACTGTGCAAGACTCAAGGGAAGGCTTTACCTAAAGTAGAACTATAGGCAAAACTTTTTTTCCCCTGTAATTTTGGATAGGGCAAGAGAAGGTTATAACAACCCCTGTTAAATTTATTTTTGCTATCTGTGTCCATTTATGGAGATTTCCCTTCACTTCAGGTCCCATAGCCAAACAGGTAGTGAGAGGTAATCCCTGCAAATGATGGGAATTCCTTGGGGGGCCCCCAGGTCACCAGAACTAGTGTCCCCATTGGAAGATTTTTCCCGCTTACTTTTCTGGGGATAACTCAAAATTTTGGATTTTCTTTCACTTTCAGTGATAATGGTAAAAACAGGGTTCGTACGGTCCTTCAAAACCTGGAAAAGTTATGAAATTTTGAGATGACACTTTCCAGGCCTGGAAAGGTCATGGAAAATTACGATTCCACAAATGTTTTGGAAAAGTCATGGAAATCTGGGGAGGAGCTGGGAGGGGCAGGGGGAGCGGATGCTTAAAACTTTAGTGTAAATGTATTATTTTATTTAATGTTTGTGCACATATTGATTTCCGGGTCCGCAGCAGCCGAGGAGATGATCGTGCACCAAGCACCAATCACTGGCAGGGGGGAGGGCCGGGCCGCGGTTTGCCTGAATGTGACTGGCCAGCAGCAGCAAACCAATCACCAGTCCGCCTGCACCTCATGACTGTCGGTTGGGCCTAAAAAGATTACGGTGCTGCATTTTGTGCATCTGACTGTCTGTGCCATCCATACCAGTCCGCCTGCACCTCATGACTGTCGGTTGGGCCTAAAAAGATTAAGTGCTGCATTTTGTGCCATCCATACCAGTCCGTTCACAGTTACAGCAATGCCAGGGAAATGCAGCTTTAAAAATGTATGGCTTCATTTATATTAGTAAAAATATGCTGGGTGTGACATAGATTTTCTTCTTATTTAACATGTATACATAGACATTTCATGTGTATGAACCCTGTAAAAAGGACAAACCGAGCGGGTGAATCTCCCTAACTGGGACACATAGAGCAATAAAAACTGACAGGGGTTCTAATCCCTCTCCACTATTCAAAACTAAAAAAAAAAAAAAAATTTTGCCTTTTCTGTTTATTAAAAACAGTAAAAATTGCAGTATTAGAACAGGTGCAGCGCTAATCAGTTTCAAGAGAACCTACATCCAGGGGGTGGGGGTAGGAGAGGACACAAGTGAAATTTTCTGATAGTGTGTTATGGAGACCACCACCGACACTCAATTCTAAAGCCTCCTTCCAATAAGCATAGACCCTCACTACAAACGTCTATGGAAGCAGTAGATAATTTTGTAGGTACTGGCAGCACTGGAATCCTATTGGCTTTTCACCATTGTTTCTCCATATAAAAAGATTGTCATGCGGGAATAAATCGGACAATCCTCAGTGTAAACTATCATAGTACCACTCTATTAAAAGTAAAGATCACTTCCATAGAAGTAAGACACTGAACACATCCAGCGTGTAATGGTATATGTTTGTTTCTAACAATCAAGATGGCTGCGGTATCCCAGACTGCAAGAGAGCAGTGTGTCGTTGGCTCCTCCCTACGCGTTTCGTCACAATATCACGTAGTCGGGGTGTAAAAATGGCGCCTCCCATGTGTAATTATTTTTAAACTCACCCTGCAGCTTTTCACCACAGCATTCCTCTCCATTGTTTCTCCATATAAAAAGATTGTCATGAGGGAATAAATGGGACAATCCTCATAGTGTAAACTATCATAGTACCAATTTATTAAAAGTAAATATCACTTACATAGAAGTAAGACTGAACACATCCAGCGTGTAACAGTATATGTTTGTTTCTAACCATCAAGATGGCTGCGGTATCCCAGACTGCAAGAGAGCAGTGCGTCGTTGGCTCCTCCCTACGCGTTTCGTCACAATATCACGTAGTCGGGGTGTAAAAATGGTGCCTCCTATGTGTAATTTATTTTTAAATTCACCCTGCAACTGCCATCAATACTTGGGAACTTCCAAAGAAAATATTAATAGTTTAAATTTGAGGCGCTACACTTCATATTGGTATTGATTATAGTGATTGTACAATAAAAATGTGTAGTGTGTATTACTCCCTCATGTGAAAAAATACAAAAATCCTTGTGAATATGTGACAACAATACAAGAACATAAAATTATATATTCTGGTATATTATGTTTTTTTCTGTAAAAATAAATGGGTGGGGGTATCTTCAACACCCCGTGCTTGGTTGTCCTTTAATATTTCCGTCTCCGAAGTGATAATCCTCCATCTTCGTGCAAAGAGGCCACTCACCAGATATATTCGGGACCCAGGGACCCCCCACAGCTTTGCATATAATATTGGTCACCGTTTGTATCTCCCGTTTTCCAAGCCAATCATCTCAATCCTTAATAACCCCGACTAGGGCAAATCTGTATATTTTCACTGTATATTGTTGAACCGGGCTCCAATCTGTTAAGGATTCCCAGGATTCACAAAGCCTAGGGAGATGATCCTGCAATACATTTATTAAAAATGTATCCAAATTTCATAAAAATCATTGTTGTTGTGCCCTGAGCGGCCCCCGCTGTATAGCGTGTGGTATGCTATAGCTCACACCAGGGACCGGCGTGCGTGCCAACTGCGTTCCACCAAGAACCGGAAGTGACAAAACTGGAAGCATCACCGCCGCCAACCTTTTTAGTTATACTTTAACTGCAGGAGAAAAAAAAATCTGGTCCCCCTTTTCTGGCAGATAGGGCTTCACTTTGTGCCAGAGCTGTGTAAATCTCAGCACTGTATAGACAGAAATCCATTTTCTTTGGCAGTAAAACGGCTCCTATATATTTATATCTCAGTATTCAACTCTGCCTTGAGTTTAGCTTTCATATTTCTTTTATGCTTCAGATTCTACTTTTGAATTTCAAGGATACTCTTTCTTCATGAAGTTATTATATAGTGAGTTACTTGACGAATCTCTACAGTGGAGCTGAATGTGTATCATATTTTTGCTTTGGGTTATAAAAAAAAAACGAAACTTTCACTTTTGTTGTGCTGATAATGGCGAAATGTATACAGTTGGTTTGATTGCATGCATTTTCAACACGTTACATTGTTGCTTTCACGCCTTTTTGAAATCTTTTCCAGCGATGTAAATGGGATGTAGGTGTTGAAGTATTCTTAGTGGAATTTCTATTACAAACAGGTTATTGTTACAGCTTCAAAAGGATGGAAGAGGGAATTTCCATGTAGGAGAAAATTGCTGGTGGCACTGTTGTGTTAACCTGGTGATACACACAAATCTATTCATATTAAAAACCCTTGAAATGCTGCCACTGCTTTCTGCTTATGTTTTCTGTAGCTGTCTCTTCTGTTATGGTTGTGTGCTGGGAATGCATATTAAGCGGCTCTGTCCCATTCCAAAAAAAAATGCAAATATTGGTGCCGTAAATAAAAGACTGTATGTAAAATGCTACTAAACTCAGGAGCCTGCATTCACTATATCTGGTCTCCCCAGGAGCCTGCATTCACTATATCTGGTCTCCCCAGGAGCCTGCATTCACTATATCTGGTCTCCCCAGGAGCCTGCATTCACTATATCTGGTCTCCCCAGGAGCCTGCATTCACTATATCTGGTCTCACCAGGAGCCCTGCATTCACTATATCTGGTCTAACCCAGGAGCCTGCAGTCACTATATCTGGTCTCGCAAGGAGCCTGCATTCACTATATCTGGTCTCCCCAGGATCCTGCAGTCACTATATCTGGTCTCCCCAGGAGCCTGCAGTCACTATATCTGGTCTCCCCAGGAGCCTGCATTCACTATATCTGGTCTCCCCAGGAGCCCTGCATTCACTATATCTGGTCTCCCCAGGAGCCCTGCATTCACTATATCTGGTCTCCCCAGGAGCCCTGCATTCACTATATCTGGTCTCCCCAGGAGCCCTGCATTCACTATATCTGGTCTCCCCAGGAGCCTGCAGTCACTATATCTGGTCTCCCCAGGAGCCCTGCATTCACTATATCTGGTCTCCCCAGGAGCCCTGCATTCACTATATCTGGTCTCCCCAGGAGCCCTGCATTCACTATATCTGGTCTCCCCAGGAGCCCTGCATTCACTATATCTGGTCTCCCCAGGAGCCCTGCATTCACTATATCTGGTCTCCCCAGGAGCCCTGCATTCACTATATCTGGTCTCCCCAGGAGCCCTGCATTCACTATATCTGGTCTCCCCAGGAGCCCTGCATTCACTATATCTGGTCTCCCCAGGAGCCCTGCATTCACTATATCTGGTCTCCCCAGGAGCCCTGCATTCACTATATCTGGTCTCCCCAGGAGCCCTGCATTCACTATATCTGGTCTCCCCAGGAGCCCTGCATTCACTATATCTGGTCTCCCCAGGAGCCCTGCATTCACTATATCTGGTCTCCCCAGGAGCCTGCAGTCACTATATCTGGTCTCCCCAGCAGCCTGCATTCACTATATCTGGTCTCCCCAGGAGCCCTGCAGTCACTATATCTGGTCTCCCCAGGAGCCTGCATTCACTATATCTGGTCTCCCAGGGAGCCTGCATTCACTATATCTGGTTTCCCACAGTACACAGGACATGGGAACGTCATACGAAAATTTTTGTATGAATTTTAGTTCATCGGTTTCCGATTTGCTGTAAAATGACGAGGAAAATCGGATGATCGTTCACCTGATTTTTGTTATGGTGTGTACCCCACTTCAGTCTGACAGCACTGTACCACGGGTTACTACATTCCTTATGGTTCATGGGAATTGTAGTTCTTTTTTTTTTTTTGCACAGGAAGCACGGAGGTGATGTGCCTCAATGGCTCCTCCAGGCACCCAGGAAGATTACGATTGGTTATGATGGATTACCTCACACAAACTAAAAACTAACATTTAAAAAAAAAAAAGTAAGATCTTTTTAAAATGTTTGCTTTTGGTTTTGATGTGCTTGGGAAGTGGGAGAGTGGGCTGGATCCTGGAGATCCGCTTTTAGGAAGGTCTAAACATATATCTCTTCTATCTCAAATCCAGAAAACAAAGGGGTTAGTCCTCCTGGGCAGAGCTAGGCAAATCATTTCTTTATTCCCTTGTGGGCAAATGTGCAGTCCAATACTGTTGGTCTATAGTGTGGCTGTAGTGGATCCATAGATGCAGCAGCCAAGTATCCAACTTGAATAATGTTTTCAGCTTGTTAGCACTCATCAGTGTACAATAGAAACGCCCTGGCTTTTGTGCAGTAGGGCTTGAAAACTTGAGAGGCAGTGTAACCATTGTGAATGCTGTGCCTGTACCATAAATCCAGCGGTTCTTCTCGGTTTACAGTTGGTTGTAGGGGGCATACAGGTGTGCTTTGCATATCTCCACCCATTACTCCGAAATAAAGCGGCCTTTGTTTTTTTTTTTTTTTTTGTGTGTGCCATAATAATGACTTTTTTGTTTTAGAAGAGTCAGATACAAAGATGCCATTCACACTTATGAGACTGCATGGGGTTGTGAATTGGTTGTGCTCGGTCACGATCTCCCCCCCCCCCACATCGGAATTCTCACTAATCGGTGCTGCAGGTAACAGCAGTGTTTGGGCAGCTGTTTAGGTGACACTATGGGTAGTTTTTGTTTTTCAGGGTCCCGTTTACATACTTTTTATTACCTGTTGATCATTCGTGTAGATTTGTTACGTTTCCACTTTCTAAAGAATAAGTTCACTTTAAAAGAAAAGAAATTGCACATTTTTTTTTTGTGTGTATTTATTTTTGGAGCCTTTAAAGCAGGGGTAGGCAACCTTCTTGGAGGCTAAGCTTTACCTGGACAACTTGAAGGAAAGCAAAGATCTCCAGGGGGTACTAGGCAGTGCCCTTAACATCACCCCCCACTGTAATGTCCTGTGCCCCCCTCCAAAAAGTGTCCTCTGCCCCCCCCCTTCAAATTGCCACCTCCAACCCCCCCCCCCCCCCACTGTAGTGTCCTCTACTCCCCTATAGCAGTGTCCTCTACTCCCCTATAGCAGTGTCCTCTACTCCCCTATAGCAGTGTCCTCTACTCCCCTATAGCAGTGTCCTCTACTCCCCTATTGCAGTGTCCTCTACTCCCCTATTGCAGTGTCCTCTACTCCCCTATTGCAGTGTCCTCTACTCCCCTATAGCAGTGTCCTCTACTCCCCTATAGCAGTGTCCTCTACCCCCCTATAGCAGTGTCCTCTACCCCCCTATAGCAGTGTCCTCTACCCCCCTATAGCAGTGTCCTCTACCCCCCTATAGCAGTGTCCTCTACTCCCCTATAGCAGTGTCCTCTACCCCCCTATTGCAGTGTCCTCTACCCCCCTATTGCAGTGTCCTCTACCCCCCTATAGCAGTGTCCTCTACCCCCCTATAGCAGTGTCCTCTACCCCCCTATAGCAGTGTCCTCTACCCCCCTATAGCAGTGTCCTCTACCCCCCCTATTGCAGTTTCCTCTGCCCCCTGAAAGTATTGTCCTCTACCTCCCTATCACCTAAAAAAAAAAGTGTCCTCGTTCCATTTCTTATCACAATGCCTCCTCCCTCACTGTAGTGTCCTCTGTCCCCCCCCCCCCCCCCCCAACAGGGTCTCTTCTGTCTCCTTCACATCATTCTCCTCATCAGGAGACAGCACTGTTGGGGCTTGTAGTTCATTCACACACAGAGCTGTATGAATGAATGATGCGGCCGTGCTGATTTCAAAAAGTGACAGCTAGTATGGGGAACTTTTCCCTGTACTGCTGTCACAGGGAGTGTGGTGATCGGACAGCGGCTGAAGCATTGGGGACATGTTACATGTTTCACCCAAAGGTGAACTTATCCTTTAATATAAAACATAGTGACAACACTTCTGAACACAGTTTTCTGCACTGCACAAAAAACGCTCATCCCTTTAGCAGACTCGCGGCAGTGCCATTAATTCTTCAGAATTACTGCATCAATGCTATGTGGCATGGAGGTGATCAGCTTGTGGCACTGCTGAGGTGTTATGGAAGCCCAGGTTGCTTTGATGGCGGCCTTCAGCTTATCTGCATTGTTGGGTCTGGTGTCTCTCATCTTCCTCTTGACAATACCCCACAGATTCTCTATGGGGTTTAGGTCAGACAAGAGTGATACCATGATCATGTGACCAGGTATTGGTAGTTTTGGCAGTGTGGGCGGTGCCAAGTTCTGCTGGAAAATAAAATCAGCATCTCCATAAAGCTGGTCAGCAGAGGGAAGCATGAAGCGCTCTAGAATTTCCTGCTAGAGGGCTGCATTGACTTTGGACAGTGGACCAACACCAGCAGATGACACGGCTCCCAAATCATCACTGACTGTGGAAACCTCAAACTGGACCTCATGCAACCTGGATTCTGTTCCTCTCCATTATTCCTCCATACTCTGGGAGCTCCATTTCCAAATTAAATGCAAAATTTTCCACAGTCCATGATCTATATAAAATACGAGTTTCACTTTTTGAATTGAATTACTGAAATACAAGAACTTTTTTGATGATATTCAAATTTTATGACGTGTGTGTGTGTGTGTGAATGCATGTATATTTATTTTAGGCCCCTTTCACACTTATGCAACGCAATTTTACGACGTGATTTTGACGCGACTTTGCCACGATTTTGAAAGCAATGGCTATGGCTCAAAAGGAAAATCAAATCGTGGCAAAGTAGTGCAGGAACTACTTTGAAGTCGGTGCGACTTCAAAACGCACTGATATAATTGGGGCTCATTGAAAATAATGCAAAACGACTTGTCATGCGATTTTGAGGTCCAAAATCGCGGGACAAGTCGCACTAGTGTGAAAGGGGCCTTGTATAGTTTGTGTGTGTTTTTTTTTATTTGTAGTAATATTATACAGGACTTGTATAGCGCCAATAGTGCGCAGCGCTTTGCAAAATGAAGGCAGTCATTACAATACAATTCAATACAAGAGGAATTGGAAGGACCTGGTCGTCGTTACATCTTACACATAAGATTTGTAGGAATGGATGTACAGGAAATGGAATCGTTGACATTTGTGGCTGTTTTTCTAAGTTTGGGAGTTAGAAGTGACAGTTGGTTGTTTTTCTTCTGGGGGATCACAGGATAGGAAGGCAGCTGTGTGTTCAAGTTGATCACGACGGCTATTTCAACTGCATTTTAAATATCCCTCTGTTCTGATGACCTCTAGAAGTGTTTATTTATGTTACAACAATCAGCAGGGAAATAAAAGATGGCATCTATGATGATGTCTGTCATCATTAACGCAGCATTTCCCAAGTAACATTTTATTTAGCCTGTTGATCCTGGCAAGAGAACCTTTTGATGTTTTTAGGTGACAACTCATTCTCTATTGAAATCGCAGCATTGTCATTTTATTTAGAGTAGTCCTAGATGGACATGTCATTCAAAGCTCACCATGCAGGCCTCAGCCTGATTGAACCATCAGCAGTTTTCTGCAATAGAAGAGCTGTTATTCCCATCCTTCCTGCCCGTGTCTTCTGCTTCCCTTCTGTTTTAGTGTTGCATCCCCTGTCAGTTGAGTGTTAACACCTCTGGGAATGCCCTCTGTCCCCAATTACTCGCTGTGGTTATATCCTCAGACCACTACAGGACTTCACAGTACCATTAGGGTCTGAGGATGGAGCCACAGTGCACAACTGGGGACACTGGCATTCAATGCTCCTGGAAATGTAGAATATTAAAGTGACTAGTGGAGGAGCTGTAACATTGGAGTTGAGGAACGGTTGTAAACAATGGGCTGCAGGTGAGGGAATCTACTACCTCTTTTGTTGCACTATTTTTTTATTTAGGCCTAACAGGGATTCTTATTTAGAGCCGGTTCACACAGGCGCGACCCGACTTGCTGGGGCGACCTGTGAAATTGCGGTGCGCAGCTTGCACCGCGACCTCGGAGCGGCCGGCACGGACTTCATATCATTGAAGTCAATGCAGGTCGCTCCCGGTCGCCCCAAAGAAGCTCAGGACCCTTTTTCTAATTCAGGCTCCTATTAGATCGGGTCCTGTGCTAATCTATGGGCAGGCGACCTGTCAGGCGAACCTGCCAGTGTGAACGGGGTCTTACAGAGAATGTGTAATGTTCTCAAATATATATATATATATATATATATATATATATATATATATATATATATATATATATATATATATATATATATATATATATATATATATATATATATATATATATATATATATATATAAAATGCAGACACACAAAAGTATTAACCTTCCTTTACATGCACGCAAGCTTTAATGGCATTCCAGTCTTAGTCCGTAGGGTTCAATATTGAGTTGGCCCACCCTTTGCAGCTATAACCGCTTCAACTCTTCTGGGAAGGCTGTCCACAAGGTTTAGGAGTGTGTCTATGGGAGTGTTTGACTATTCTTCCAGAATCGTATTTGTGAGGTCAGACACTGATGTTAGACGAGAAATCCTGGCTTGCAGTCTCCTCTCTAATTCATCCCAAAGGTGTTCTATCGAGTTGAGGTCAGGCCAGTCAAGTTCCTCCACCCCAAACTCACTTATCCATGTCTTTATGGACCTTGCTTTGTGCACTGGTCCAAATCATTTTGGTGGAGGGGGGATTATGGTGTGGGATTGCTTTTTTCAGGGGTTGGGCTTGGCCCCTTAGCTCCAGTGAAGGGAACTCTTCAGGTGTCAGCATACCAAGACATTTTGGTACAATGCACAGCTTTGGGTGAAAAGTCCCTGCAGCATTTTTTTTTTTTTTTTTTTTTTATAAGTAGGGCTCTACAAAGAAGCAGCATAGGTGTGTTGTGGTTTGTAGCTGCGCGTTGTAAACTATTATAAATTTAATATCTCCACAAGCTGCATGCATTGCAGTAATCATGATAAAACCTGCATTACTGCAACACACATGGCTGGTACACACAATAATATTATCGTACAATATTTTTTGCATGCTAGTCTCGTATCGAAAAACCAATCGGTTACTAAAATTCTCCTAAGGCAGAATACAGTTTTTTGTTAGTAGTATAATTTATTCTTTAGTTTCCAAGCATGCTTGGTCTTGGTCACATGTTTTTTTTTTTTTATTACACGAAAATCGTTCGTTTTGGTATCGTACAAGAAAAATTTTGGTGCTTTTGCCTTTGGATAATTTTGCATGATTTGTTGTGATTGGCTCCCGAAAGCTGTGTATTAATGATCAGATGATCAGAGAAAAGCAGTATTTTTCGTTCAATTTTCTCATTGTGTGTAGTACTAGGAAATACTGGTGAAGCCAGCTTTAAAGCAGTAGTAAACTGCAGCCTTTTTAAAAAAAAAATAAAAACTGCAAGTCAATGACATATTGTGCTAGAATGCGATTTATAAAATGCTTCCCTTAGAACGGAGCCCTCCAGCGGCACACTGTCGCTGCTGACAAGGCTTCCATCCCCCCCCCCCCCAGGTCTTCCATCCTGGTTCGTGTGCTCCGGCCGTCACTCCTGCGCATGCGCGCCGGAGTCATGTCTGCAGCACAGAGCTCTGAAGGAATGGTGCGGGTATGTTGTCACTGGCTGCATGCAGTGTGACTATCTCCTAATCAGTGCAAGTTTAGGAGATATTTACTGTACCTAGAGGTAGGCCTTTATTATAGGTTTACCTGTAGGTACAAGTTTAAAAAAAAAAAAAAAAAAAAAAGACTTTTACTTCCATTTTAAGCTGGCTATGCAAGAATCCTGGTGAATTGAATGAAATTTGAGCTATGGGTGGCCCTACTGACACCACCCGGCTCAACAAAAGTCAAAATCTAAGGAGTTTGGTATAAAATTGTCGCCCAAACAGTGACTGCATCCTATCTGATGACCATTGGTGTCTATCAAATTGGCAGCTCCAACTGAAGTGGTGGCGGTCTGCTAACGTTGTTGCTAATTACGAGGCAGCAACTAAGGCCCCGTACACACGTACCGAATGTCGGCCGAACGATCGGCCGTCTTTTGTCCAGGGCTGTCCTGTCGGCTGAAAAGTGCAAAAGACCGCACACGAATTTTGTCGGCCAACAACAGCCGACTGCAGAAGTGATGTCATGTGATGGTTAACTTTCCGTGTGTTTTTTCTTTTCTGAGCATGCCCAGTCTTGCTCATCTGCTGTCTGTCGGCCGAATTCTGTACTGACTGGCGAACAATCGGCTGTTCTGGTGTTGGCCAACAAATTTTAATGCCTGCACAACAGATTCTGTTCGGCCAAAAAGTCGCTGTCGGAAGCATCATACTAACAAGCCGACAATCAGCCGATCGTTCGGCGGCCGAATATTTACGGCCGACAATCGCTACGTGTGTATGGGGCTTAAGGCTACATTCACATGTGGGCGTAGCGGATCATGGGCAGAATCACCGCGATTCTGCCCTCGATCCGGAATCATTGCAAATCGCGGGACACCTGTGCAATGCCCGTGATTTGCAATGGCACCCCAAACGCTGTGCAATGTTGCCGTGATTAACGCCTGCCGAATCGCGGGACACGACTCCCAAAAGAAGCTCTTGTACCTTTTTTGGGCGTCATGCGTCCCGCAATTCTGTTTGCACGATGTTACCGTGTTTGCGCCATGTTACCGCGATTCGGCAGGCGGAAATCGCGGCAACATCGCACAGCATTTGGGGTGCCATTGCAAATTACTGGCGTCCCGCAATTTGCAATGATTCCGGATCACTGGCAGAATCGCAGTGATTCTGCCTGTGATCCACTATGCCCACACGTGAATGTAGCCTTAACGTTGTCAGACTGCAACAACTTTACAACAGATTCCCAAATGATAATTTGCTTAACAAAACGTTATACAGCAAGGAATAATGGCAAACATCAGAACAATCTTGCAACAAAATCTTTTCATATAGATGAAAATTGTTGTGGCTTATGACACATTAAATATATATATTTTTTTGCTTCTGTTACATTTTGCAGATCATTTTTAGTCCTTGATGCCTGTTAGAAAAACGATTTTTTTGTATTTTTTTTTCTATTACTCCTCACTTTGTTTGCGGCACTACCCGTATGCTTTAGCAGCTGGCTCGTGCAGAGGTAGCACTTAACCGTTCAGTTCAAGGTGGATTAACAGGCACTCGTCTCCTCACAATGCCCGACCCGACGAGACAGGAACATGAACTTGACCCAGTGACACCATGGCTGCCATCGCCTCATCCGCTCTTTAGTTCTCGCTCTATTCCGGCGGACTGACAGCTTTTTATTAGCACGCCGGCTGATGGAAACACAAAGGTGTTAAGTTGGGCAGAATCCATTTCTGAGACAGAGATGAAAAGCTTGTTCCATCCATTTATGTCTCATAATAAGAACACGGAAAACGTTCTAGAACAAGGAAGCGACACTTGTCCTAAAACCCTTTTCTCTGGATGCTGCTGTACAATTTTTAATATCTCACGTGATCTACGGCTTAGTTTAGTTTGATTTTTGTGTCCTAGGGTGAGTTTTTCTTTCTAGGATTATGAAAAGGAATCCAAGGAACCGACACTTATATGGCCTGCGATTGTAATAGTTTCCAGCCGGTCTCGGGGCCTGACTTAAGCGGGATACACACTAGGGATCGACTGATTATCGGCAAAGCCGATATATCAGGGGCCGATATTCACTTATATATATTGGATATATCGGAATCCCCCCCGGAGGTTACCGATATTGCAGATATTTATTTCGGGAAAGTGCTGTACCGGAGTGATGCCTGCAGCTAGAGGCATCGACCCGGTACCGGCGTCCATAGCCAACGGTCCGCTGTCTTGTAATGACAACTGAGAAGCCGCTCTGCTGTCATTACAAGGAGCGGGAGGGGACGCCCCCCTCCCTCCCGCCGCCTTCCACGGCTCGCCCGGTTCTCCCATCCCACCAGGAGACCCGGGCAACCAGCCTGCACGGCCGCCAAAGAGAAGACCCGATCAAACCCGCATTCGGCTCTGATTGGGTCTCCATGCAAAAACCCGGAAGTGATGTCATGACATCACTTCCGGGTACTGGCGCCAAATTCAAAAAAATGACAGCATTCAAAACAGCCAAACTTGGCGCTTTGAATGCTTTAAGTGCAGAGGAGGGGTTTGGGGTCTTTTAGACCCCCCAGATCCTTCCACAAGAGTACCTGTAAAAAAAAAAAAAAATTTTAATCTACGAAAATATCGGCCACTATTAGCCGATACTGATATGCGATGACCAAAATATCGGTATTGGCAATAAAAAAACGATATTGGTTGGTTGATCACTAATACACACTATACAACTTTTGTTGGTAGATTTCCTTTAGATTTTCCTTCAACTATATAGTGCAAGGGCCGGCCTGATTGCATGCAAATTGAAAGTGTTTAGGTCTGACCTCATATTATATGGTTTTGGTAAATCTCTAAAGAAAATTGTATAGTGTGTTAGTACGCCTATGAATGTGTTTTCACGTTTTGAGTTCTGTTTCCCTTATTGTATTTTATTATGAGCTTGCTGTACCATATTCCTAGTACTTAGTTCTAAAAAAAAAAAACAGTCCTGGCTATTTTTGTTTAAAGTGGAACGCAGAAGGCAGAAGTTTTTTTTTTTTTTTTTTTTTTTAATCTTAACCACTTCAGCCCTAGAAGGTTTTATCCCCCCCCCTTAATGACCACGCCATTTTTTGCGTTTCAGCACTGCGTTGAATTAACTGACAATTGCGCGGTCGTGTGATGCCGTACCCAAATACAATAGATGTCCTTTTTTTTCCCACAAATAGTTTTCTTTTGGTGGTATTTGATCGCCTCTGCAGTTTTTCGTTTTTGCGCTATAAACAAAAAAAGAGCGTCCATTTTGAAAAAACACTATTTTTTACTTTCTGCTTTTTTCTTTTTTTTTTTTTAATCAGTTTAGGCCAATTTGTATTCTGCTACATATTTTTGGTAAAAAATATCCCAAAAAGTGTATAATTGGTTTGCACAAAAGTTATAGCGTTTACAAACTACGGGATAGATTTATGGACTTTTTTATTTTTTTTTACTAGTAATGGCGACGATCTGTGATTTTTTAGCGGGACTGCGACATTGCGGCGGACAGATCGGACACCCAACTGACATTTTTGACATTTGGGGGGGACCAGTGACATTACTACAGTAATCAGGGCTAAAAATATGCACTGTCACTGTATAAATGACACTGGCAGGGAAGGGGTTAACACTGGGGGTGATCAAGGGGGTAAATGTGTTCCCTGTTGTGCTTTCTAACTGTGTGTGGGATGGATTGAACAGAGGCACAGAGAGATCAGTATTTCAGCTTAGCTGAATCAAACGATCTTTCCCTGCCTCTCTGACAGAAGAGAGCTGTCTTACATTGTTTGCATACCAGACGGCTCTCCTGTCAGTTTTTCAGGTGGACCTGATCGGATGCTCCATGCATCCCTATGGGGTCTCCGCTGACACCCGCTGCTTTCCGATCCGATCATGTCTGTGAACTCTGGACACATGGAAACCCTATTTTTCATCCGTCTGGAGGATGGGATCGGATGAGAATGGACAGGCAGTCCGTTCTCATCCGATCTCTCCATAGAGGACAGTGGGGATCTGACAGCTCCGTCTCTGCACACAGAGCGGAGACAGAGCTGTCATCTGCCTGCTCAGAAGGAATCAGCAGATCGATCCCCTGCTAAGCAGAATGGACTCCGTCGGCGGTGCGCCTGTGTGGAAGGGGCCTAAAGCAGTGCTTTTTTTAGTGCGGCTGCATGCGCATGCAGTTTTCACAACCACTCCTGATCCTAGCCTTAGAGATTTCCCCTCACCTTAGAGAGATTTCCCCTCACCTTGTGCTAACAGTCAGACAGGAAGTGAGGATACGTTTTATCTAATTCTTTTTTTAGTACAGCAGTGAGAGGCTGGAACCCCTGCCTGTCTTTTTACTTGTTTTTCTGTCCGTGTCCTTGTTGCATATTTTCTTTTCCATTCTAGATGGCCAACGTGACACGGACCTAAGTGCAGGACTTTTTTAAAAAAAAAATCACAGCGCTTTTGAGTGCATGAACGTGAAAAATGTGAACCAATCCTTAGAAAGGAACCATGCGTATGGCAGAAGCAGCCGTGCCTGCAATCCTGGGTAGTCCTGTCTGACGATGCAGCATCTCGGAGCTGAATTCACAGTTCAAGCTGTTACGCATTATCTCATTACGCCGACGTGATGAGAAGTGGCAGTGTGCATGGAGAGAGCTTCTTGTGTCTTACATTAAAGGCAAATAAGCTTAGCGTGAGGAACTGCAGACTCCCAATTTGTCTGCAAGTGCGGTTATGCTGTGTGGATGCACCGTGACAGTGGAGTCTGCCGCTTTGTGGCTGAATTATTCAGCTTATCCGTTCGCTAGGAATTTGGTGACTGCAGAGCGCTATGGAGCTCATTTATTTAGGCATTTTATTGATTTATAGTGAGGCAACCCATCACTTTACAGAGTGCATAGAGGCCCATTAACAGCCGTTCCTGCCCCAGAGGAGCTTACATTCTGATGTCCCTGGCATGGTCATACGCGTGATCATTTTTCATTGACAAAGCTATGACATATTCCGCAGAGCTCCACAGTATATATAGAATTTACATCATTCTCTTTTCTACAGGAGCGGATAGTCCTATGCCCCTTTTAGGTCAACATGCACTGCCATTATTAAGTTTAAAGTCCTGGCATATAGGGAAAATACCTTTTAGCCCAAATATGTATTCCCTGAATAAAAACTTTTTTATATATGATACATTTAAGAGCCGGTTTACCCCGTTCATACTGGGGCGACTTGTCAGGCGACCTGGTTGCCTGACAAGTCGCTGTGGGTCGCCTGCCGTAGAGTAGCACAGGACCCGTTCTAATAGGAGTGACACAAGTCGCTCCGACTTAGAAAACGGGTCCTGTACTACTTTGGGGTGACCTGGAGCGACCTGCATTGACTTCAATGATATGAAGTCCGTGCATGCCGCTCCGAGGTCGTGGTGCGAGCTGTGCACCGCGACTTCACAGGTCGCCCCGGGAAGTCGGGTCGCCTGTATGTGAACCGGCTCCACACTACTCTGACTTTGTCAGGCGACTTGGTAAAGTAGTGCTCCATGCTGTGCAATGGAACCATTCTAATCAGAGCGACTCAAGTTGCCTTCCGACTTAGAAAAAGGTTCCTGCACTGCTTTTGGGCGAAGTTGGAGCGACTTGCATTGACTTCTATTATGAGAAGTTGTTTGCAAGCTGCGATGAAGTCCTGCTGCATGGGTGACTTCAAAGTCGCCCAAAGTCGGGGCAACTGTGAGTCGTGGCAGAGTGAACCGACTCTTAGAGCCGGTTCACACTGAGGCGACACGACTTCGGGGGGGCGACCTGTGAAGTCGCGTGCACCACGACTTCAGCGCAACTTGCAGGGACTTCACATAATGGAAGTCTATGCAAGTCGCTCCGAGGTCGCCCCAAAGTAGTACATACAGGACCCTTTTTCTAAGTCGGAGCGACTTGTGTCGCTCCTATTAGAACGGGTCCTGTACTACTCAATGGACCGAGGCTGACAAGTCGCCTGACAAGTCGCGGCAGTGTGAATGGGCTCTAATGCCCCGTACACACGTACCGATTGTCGGCCGTAAATATTCAGCTGACGACCGATCGGCCGATTGTAGGCTTGTTAGTATGATGCTTCCGACAGCCGACAGCGCATTTTCGGCCGAACAGAATCTGTCGTGCAAGCATTAAAATTTTTGTTGGCCAACACCAGAACGGCCGATTGTTCGCCAGTCAGTACAGAATTTGGCCGACAATCAGCAGATTTGCAAGACTGGGCATGCTCAGAAAAGAAAAAACACAGGGAAAGTTAACCATCACATGAAACCACTTCTGCAGTTGGCGGACAAAATTCATGTGCAGTCTTTTGCACTTTTCAGCGGACATGACAGCCCTGGACAAAAGACGGCCGATCGGTCGGCCGACGATCGGTACGTGTGTACGGGGCATTAAAGTGAGTCTGTTTTCCCATGTGAGGAAAAACAATGTATTTACTTAACCGTCAATCTCCAGCAGCAACATACTCACTCACCTTCTCTTTACTTGTCTACCATTTCTCATCTAATAGGGAAAGAAAGGACTTGGTACTTTGGGGGTATGGAGAAGCCTTTTGCTTTCCTTTCGTTTCTCATATGTAACAGTGCTGGTGCTTGGTGATTGGCTCATTCGGGAGGTAGACGAGTCCTCAGGTCTGTGTAAGCACCAAACAAAGTGACTAATGCCTTGTTTTTTCCACTTAGCGGTACGGTTCGGAACGGTACACCTTGATCAGGCTTGCGTTTCCACCCCCTACAGTACCCTTACATGATGGGCGTGGTGTAGCCGGAAAGTAGTGATCAATGCCACTTGATAGGCGATGATGGACCAATCAACGTTCAAGAGTGTAGCTCCACCCTGTTGGTACGTTACTAATGTGCTTGGTACCCCAACGAAAGGGTCCCAAAAAAGTAGTACGGTATGGTTCGGAATGAGGGTACCATTCACAACTTTTGACAATGGAAACAGCAAAAATTGCATTCCGAACCGCTCAGTGGAAACAAGGCATAAGAGCTCCTGGTGGCTAAATGGAGCAGAGGGGAGAGCATGTGCTGCTGGGGAGGGAAGGTGAGGGAGGGGGCATTTTGTGAAGTATACCTGTTGCATTGCTCAGCATGATCAAGGCACGAGTCTGATCTAAAGCTCATCTACATGAAGAGAGAAAAAAAAAAGACCTATTCCCACTCCACCCCCAATACCTAATTTTATATTTTTTTAAAGTGGAACCCCACTTTTATTGAGAAAAAAACATTCCTTTCTGGGTGATCTCTGTACATTGCAAGGATTTTAACAAACTTTGTTGCAGATTCCTATCTTCTGATGTTCTGAAGAAATCAGTTTGTTCCTCTGAGCTGAGTGGGTCTAATGGGAGTGGTTTCATACCTATCTATCAGCTGTGGCAGCTGCAGGGCACTAATGAGGAAATCTGCTGGGCCGGCATCCCTTTAAGTGGGGTACACACTAGTAGAAAATCTGCCTAAAATTCCCGTACGAGGTAAAATCGTACGATTTTCGGCTAGTGTGTACTTAACTTTCAGCAGCCGATGCCGACATTTTTCAATGGAAAAAAAACGGAGGGACAAACACCAAAATTTTTATCGTCCGTCCCCAGACGACCAATTTTCGTTTTAATGTGTATGCAGTACGTCCATGAAAAATAGGACGTAAAGAAAGACCGCGCATAATCTGAAGTTGCTGACAACCCGAAAATCTAGGAACAAATGTCCCAAAAACAAAATCTAGGAACAAATGTCCCAAAAACAAAATCTAGGAACAAATGTCCCAAAAACAAAATCTAGGAACAAATGTCCCAAAAACAAAAAATTGGACGAGAAATTTCGTGAAAATTTATACACGGTCAACTAAAAACGGTAATGAACGCTGAGCAAGAGAGAGAAAAATCGGAGGATATTTTGTCCGATTTCCGTCAAGTGTGTAAAGGCCTTTAGATGTTTTCCTATTGGGAGTATCTCAGCAAAAATGACATTTTTGTTGCAGGGGATGCCATAAATCTGACTTGTATCTTAGGCAGACTTCTGGGGAAATTGGTGAGCCAATCACACAAGCAGGAAATGATGTTTCTGGGGGTGTGGTCAGTATACATTCTGTGTACAGAACACCTTCAGGCGGCCATATTGCATTGCATTTTCAGAAAATTACAACAGCTGCAGATTGAAAAGGAAAGGTTATTTTTAATGACATTCAATTACAATATGATTTGTGTTGCAATTGTATACAATATATTGTTTTTTCTTTATTTGCTGATTCTTTTCCCCACGAAAGTGGAGTATCCTTTAAAGAAATCTCCCTAAAAGTCCCAACTACTTGCCTAAAACTCAAGGTTCACTTGGCTGCCCTTATTGCTGTCAAGTCATGCTGAAACTTGGCTTTAAAGGGAAGTGCGGAAATTGAAAATAATAAAGATACGTACTTGCCTCCCTGCTTCAGCATCGATCTGAAGAGTTGATTAGGAAGTAGTCTGTTCCCCAAAACGCATTGGACATATCTAACAGTTCTGTTCAATAAACCATTTGTATGAACCTCTAAGTGGGATTACTTTTTGTTATTACTAGGAACTTCTAACCACATATGCAGGATTATGTAAATCTCCACTCACATGGCATGCCAGGTCTAAAGGTCTTCCTTCTTCTGCTCTGTAATGTAGAAAAGTCTGGGCTGCTCTTTCTCTTTCTGATTATGTGAGCGCTGCTTATTGACTGCCCATCACAGGCTGCTCACAGGGGTGCTCAAACCATCCAGCGGAATGCCACAATGAGGGGCAGACATAAGACCAGTCTTCTGAGCAATGAACAGGGAGGTTCAGGTGAAGTATTTTGAATTCTTAGGGGCTTTAAAAGAAAAACAATAATGCAAGAAGTGGGTGGGCTGGAAACAAGAAGTTGTGGGCTTAAAGGTATGACTAAAGGCTTTTTATTTTTTGTAATCGTTTTGGATAAAATGGAGATGGATTAGAACAGCTGTCAGATTTTTATTGCTGTCTGTGCCCTTTATAGGGCACCCTATATATTTGTACCTAAGGCCTTGTGCACACTGCTGCTGATAACACCCAACTGCTCCTAAACGTCTGTTTATTTTTCAGCAGCCCTGGCATGAACTTCTCCTGTTATCTTATCTGTCCATGTACACTGAGACGTTTATAGTCCTTTAGAGGAAGTTGAGATTAGTGGCATTTTTTTCCAAGCAAAAAATTGCGTTCAGACGGAAGTTTATTGGCATTTGAAATGCCAAATACCGTTAACTCGTGTTTTTTATAAGCATTTTGTTTATAGGCATTCTCAATAGGAATACATTTCTGACCATTTTACAATGTAAACGCAACATGTAAAAGCGGCAAAATGGACGTTTTTAACTGTCGGTTGCTAGCTGTCAAGTTCCAGTGTTCAGGAGAGGTTTATAAACGTCCCGTGTACATGAAGCCTAAGTGCCCATTCACACTAGGGCGACTCACGAGGCGACTTGTGTCGCCCCAGGTCGCTTGACATAACTAAAGCAATGTAATTCAATCAGTGCTGTCTTAATTGCCGCTACTAAGGTCGCTCCGACTTCAGAAAAGGGTCCGGTACTACTTTGAGGCGACCAGTGATCCGACCTCTCCCATATACTTCAATGGGAGTCGCCTTCTTATCTTAATTGAAGCGACTTGTCATCCGACTTTGCAAAAAAATGGTATTGAACAAGAAAAGAGCATAATTTTTATTAAAACATGAATATGTCTTCTTTCAACCTGGCCGTTTTTTTCTTGCAGGCATTTATCGGGCTTTTTTTTTAGGCAGGCATGTCATTTTTTGTATTTAGTGTCTGGGGGGGGGGGGTCTAAAAAGTGTACCTTTCAAGTTTCAGCTCTGTAGCATGTCCAGAACCCCTAAAAACAGCATTTTTATTATATTTTCAGTAATACGGCTTCTCTGCGGCTGGCTTTTTTTCTTTCTGGCATTTATCGGGCATTTTTTTAGGTAGGCATGTCATTTTTTGTATTTAGTGTCTGGGGGGGTCTAAAAAGTATACCTTTCAAGTTTCAGCTCTGTAGCATGTCCAGAACCCCTAAAAAACAGCATTTTTCTTATAATTTTTAGTAGAAAACGAATGCAGTGTCTTTCCAGCTGTCTTTTTCTTTTTTTTTTTCTCCCAAAACATCATATTGTGATTGGCCAAATAAAAAGTCGCCTCAGGCCAAAGTCGCGCCAGAAGCGACGCGACTTTAGTGGTCGCGGCAGTGTGAACCAGCACTAAAAGTGAATGTAAGAAACTCCCAGGGTAAATATTCCACTAGGGACAACCCAGGATTCCCTTGCTTTGGAGGAATTTTCACTCACTTCCTGATTGGGCTGCGGGACAGGAAGTGAAGGGAAATCTCCCCAAAGGGACAGAGATGGCAGAAAAAAACAACTGGGGAAAAAATGGGTGTTAGTGTTGAGCTGCCCTTAAAGTACTTAGAAAAATATGGTACCAAACAGAATCGCAGGACGCATGACGCCCAAAAGAAGCTCTTGAACCTTTTTTAGCCGTCCTGCGATTCTGTTTGTGCAATGTTAACGCGATTCGGCAGGCGGAAATCGCAGCAACATCACACAGCGTTTGAGGTGCCATTGCAAATCACGGGCATCGCACAGGCGTCCCGCAATTTGCAATGATTCCGGATCGCGGGTAGAATCGCGGTGTTTCTGCCCGTGATCCGCTACGCCCACATGTGAACGTAGCCTCAAAATAAAATAATCTGGCTGGAGTTGCATCTGAACCCGTATACGCTGCAAGGTTTTCTGCACAGTTGCTTTTTACATGATGAATAAAACTTTATTTAAAAAATCTAGGAAGATGTGGATCGTGTAGTGTGTGCCAGAGGAGCTAAAAAAACTAAAATTATTCTGCAGTGTTCTGTAAGGAAAAGCAAACTTTAAAGCCTGTTAGCTGGCTACAAGAAATATTTGGAGGTTGTGATTTCTGACAAAGGGATGTTCTAAGCGCAAACTGGTATTAGTTTGCAAGTGACTTACAAACCGGAAGTAAAGGAAAATCTTAGTTGTCACCCAAACAATTGCCCCATTGGAATATTCCCCCTGTATTCCATTTCTAATCAAAATTGTGAGTTTTCCTTTTGCTTTCAGTCCCAGTGCCAATGGCTGCTAAGACAAACTGAGAGAGAATCTCCCAAGACGGCAATGAATGCCAAGATTTTGAGGTTCTAACTAGAGATGCACCGATATCATTTTTTTTTTACGAGTACCGATTTTTACTTTTTTTTTTTTCTTTTGTGACACGTGTAAATATATGTTAAGGCCCCTTTCACACTCGTGCGGGAGTTGCGTGATTTTGACTGGACTTTAAGCAATGCCTATGTTTTTGGACCTCAAAACGCCTTAAAATTGGCCCAAAGTAACGCAGGAACTACTTTTGAAGTCGTACAGATATGAACGGTCATGGAGTGCGACTCGTCATGCGACTTTGCAGTCCGAAATCGCAGGACAAGTCGCACAAGTGTGAAAGGGGCCTTAAGGTGTAAAAATATTAACAAACAAAGCAAACAAAAAAAGTTTTAATTATTAATAGTTTATAAAATAGAAGTTATCCAGAATAATTTTCAGCAGGAAAATAATAAATGGAGAAGGAGACTAAGGAGATAAATAGGGATGTTTAGAGTAAATTTAAGGGTTAATAAATGGTTAAACATTTAATAAACTAAAATAAAAATGTTAAACTGACTTTATTTGCAGATGAAGTTCATCCCTTTGATCTGTAGATGAATAAACAGAAGGATACAAAAAGGAACAATGTTTCAGAGGCTGAGCAATGTTGCTAAACTTTGCCAGGCTTTTTTTTTAAAAAAAAAATTTTTAACCGCTCCATTTTCCGTGGTTTCGTTCAACAGGGGAACCCCACTGACGGCTGAATAAGTCATCAGTTGTTGGGGACATGGCGGCCCCGCTTCTTAACCAATAATTGCCAGCTTTTTTTTTTTTTTATATAGATTTCAGCTGTCAGTGGGGGAATCCCACTGACAGCAAAAAGTATCAGTTTAAGGTATCGGATCCTTTGCACGAGTTACCATACTCATGCAAATCCTTTGCATCAGTATCAGTGTAACCCTAATTCTGACCTTTCCTTCTCCATCCAAGGGCCCATTCACCCCTTGGCCCACACCGCAACGCACAGTGTGTTGTGGTCACTATGATGCATTGTACATTGCTTTGGTTACCGTTTTACAAAAAAATGGCAGTGCAATTATGGCATGTTGCATATGGCATATGCACAACAAGTGTGAATAAACCCTAAGCCCCGGTTCACACTAGGGTGACCTGTGAGGCGACCTGGTCGCCTCACAGGTCGCCGTAGGTCGCCTCCCATAGGGAAGCTGCGGACCCGTTCTAATAGGAGCGACACAAGTCGCTCCGACTTAGAAAAAGGGTCCGAAGCTTCTTTGGGGCGACCAGGAGGCGACCGCCATAGACTTCAATGTTATGAAGTCTGTGGCGGCCGCTCGGAGGTCGCGGCGCGAAGTAGCGTCGCCTGCATGTGAACGGGGGCTGAAGCTAATACAAAAAATTGTTTAGGTTTCACTTAGGCTACACATTAATGTAAACTTGTCATTAACTTGGGAAAAACTTATATATACACTCTATCTATCTATCTATCTATCTATCTATCTATCTATCTATCTATCTATCTATCTATCTATCTATCTATCTATCTATCTATCTATCTATCTATCTATCTATCTATCTATCTATCTATCTATCTATCTATCTATCGTATGTTTAGATGCAGAAATGTATATTCCATAGTAAATTTAGGGACATAATTTAAAAACCTTTTGCGTTGGTGTGTTTACGTGCGGGCGTACAGTCTTATTTGTTTGCTTATGATCACATCCATACCAAACTGAATCTAGAGAATCAGGAGTTCTGCTCGCTTTACTTCTCAGCTCATGTACACGCAGAATTGGTTTGGCCCCTGGTGAAGCTCCGCCCCTAGCGCTGTTGTGAAGGAGAAAGGAGGAGATTTAAACCAATACACCTCAAATACTTTTAATAAACTTGTACATGAATACACAAGTACATTAAATTGTGTTTTTATATCTGCCTGCAGTTCGGCGTAGGTTTTCTTTGAAAATTGCAATGATGCCACAAATCACAGCCCAGGTGTACAGTAGAGAACGTGAGAAATCACCTGCTGAGAATACAAATACGTGAATGAGCCCTAAAGGTTTTCCTCAGCACCACCAAACTTCAGGCCCGGGGAAACAGCCAGGTGTAGCGGAATGGATGAAATCGAGGAGAGAACTAGTTTTTTTTTTTTTTTTTCACCTCCCCTTCTTTGCTGCAAGAACCCATAATTTCTCCAATAAAACCCACTGACGCAGTAATCTTCAGCTGTTGGACTCAAATCACCTTTCCCAGATGAACCGAGGTCTCCAAGGAGCTGAGGACATTTGTCACTTAAAGGAAATTAAAGGGCCACCAGACCTTGAAGCAGCTGTAATATTTTCATTTTATATTGTACAAGCGAAAAAAAAAAAAAAGGCTTGACTTTTGTTGTCTAACAGATTAAATCTGTGTGTTTGTGAATATTTTACCTGCAGAACATGTTCAGTTAAGTGATGCTTTATATTAGGTTACTTAAAGCGGAGTTCCACCCAAAAGTGGAACTTCTGCTCATTTGCTTTCCCCCCTCCGGTGCGACATTTGGCACCTTTCAGGGGGGAAGGGGGGAACAGGTATGTGTTTTTGACAGGTACCCTCCCCTACTTCCGGGAGACGGCACCGCGGCGCAAGTTTGGCCCCCTCCTTCTTCTTCCACCGCCACGCCAATCCGAATGTGCAGCGCGCTTCGCGCATGCGTATTAGGGATCCTCCCATGAAGCCGCAAGGCTTCACTGCCAGGTTCCCTCACCAGCAATGGCGGCGGCGGGAGCACCCGACAGCCGATGGAAACATCGGGTGCGGCATCGCTGGACTCCAAGACAGGTAACTGTCCTAATATTAAAAAGTCAGCAGCTACAGTGTGTGTACAGTGTGTGTACAGTGTGTGTAGCTGCTGACTTTTCATTTCTGGAGGGGGAGACTGGAGGCTGGAACACCG